>NC_025702.1:13554744-13591371 GCF_000633955.1 Camelina sativa
TATCCGATGCAAACGGGTTTAAATCATCTTGTAGACGCACCACGCCGTCCTTAAAAGTAGCTACCCAGCCATTAGATGCCCCTATTGTTACAGTTGCATCATTCTCCTCCACCAGCTCCGTAGGCACCTTCTTTTCCAAATCAACGCTGCACAATCCATTAGCATTACAAATCACGAGATGTTTAAGACCCTCTCCACAATAACCAGCGGTGATGATGGTGCAAGGTGGCGTTTGCCGCAAGGAAGTTGAGAAACCATTAGACAGAATCAGAAGAGAGTATCTTATCAACCTAGGTTTCCCACGGCAGAGCTTCGGTAGCCGGCTAAGAAGAAGAGACATTATGAAAAACCCTAGTTTTGTATAAATTGGTACTCTTCCCCACCTAAAAAAACCCTACACTAATTTATTACAGAGGAAATGGCCTTGTCCACCAAGTTTTTCGATATTGTGGAGTATTGAAACAAATCTACTTGAATTACCTTAAGTATATACTGTACATAAAAAGGTTTATTACCACGTCAGCCAAATTCAGGTTTAAGTAAATGTTTTTTTTGTAATGCCTAAAATAACTTATCTCTCATGCATCTATCTACCACTGGTCTCACTTGTTTTATCTTGTGAAATTGGTCCTCTTCGCCACACTTACGCTAAAAGAAACATGAAAATAAATACGTCCTACCCTATTTTAATTTATGCTTTTGGACGAAATGTACAAAGAAAATCAAGGTGCTCCTGTTGTGATGGTAATGTATGTATGTGCTCTATATAGTATAGATGAACTACACTTATGTGGCTAAGTACATAGAACACTGTCGGATCATCTCCTTTTAAAAGCAATTTGTCTTTAACTGCAAATCTTCTATTGTGCAAACTGCTAGTATGTGAATAGGAAACATTGAGAATAATAACAGCACGAGACAAAAAAAAAATCCATATACACATGGACATGGATGCCCGAATATTTTAAATACTAAATGCCTTGTTGATCAAAATATAAGCAAAACTCAGTAATCCGCATGCAGTGTACACGGTTTAAATATAAGAAAAAACCACTCTTATCATTGCTATTCCCATGAACTCAATTCTCTGATACTTATATGATCGCAAACCAATAAAATTACATAGAAACAATGTTTTCTTCAAAAAAACATTTATAAGAAAGAGCGAGCTTCTATTAATTACTTGACAGGGATGCAGTAGGAAGAACTTAGAAGTGGTGGCAAGACGCATACCAAGTGAGGACCCGGTGGATTGCTGCTTACATTTGCTTCTTCTACGTTTGGCAACCCGAGTTGAGGAGGACGGACATAACCCGCTACTAACGGGACACACAGTATCGAGATTACTACTCTTGAACCTGTAATATTGTTACCAGACGACAAAAGAAATAACATATCATCACTTGGATGCAAATTGTGTTTCTTGCACTAAATCAAGTAAGAAGAAGAAAATATTACTTACCTTGCTCCTCTGAGAGAGAGACATGGCCTCTCTTCCTACCAGCGATCATCCAGTTCTCCGAATTTGCATTGACTTCATACAACACCTCATCCTTGTGTAAATATAACAACAATAGTTGATGAACATGCCGATATTTTAAAGAAAAAGAGCTAACGATTTAAAGGGAAATTCTGGTGAATTAGAAAATGATAGTGATTGATGGTGATAGCAATCAAAACTCTTACGAAAAAGTAATAATTTATTTAAATAGGAAGCTATATCAACTAATTCGATCTGGACATCACTTACATGTTCTAGTTCTACGGCTTCACTTTCTTTGAGATCTTTAAGCCTTTCCACTCTCCACTGCATGGTGATAAGTTTCCCGACCCTAAGCCCATCAGAAGAAAGTGGAAGGAATCCAACTGTGAGGCAAGGATCAAGCACTGGACGTTGCAAAACAATAGCACTCTTGAACACCAAATCTCTCCCTTCAGTATCAGTTCCAGAGTTATCTGCATCCACTGGCTTGTGTGCCCCAGCTGCTCTATCTCCATGGATTCCATATTTGATATTCAGAATGCTCTCTGGTAGTTGCAAATCTTTTCCTTCTGTCGTATAAACAATTAGTTAGTTTGCAGTTAATAAAACTGATTATATTCCTCTGTTTTCATATGCAAATCCCACTCTATGGTTATAGCCACACATAAAAGGCAATCACCCAAATACTAGCATAATTCGATATAAAGCATCCTGATTGTAGGCTCACTATTAAGTGGTTCTTCCTAAGCCCTTATCGAATTCTCTTGCCAAATCTCTATTAGAATACTTTTTGTTCAGAAATCATAAATAGCTGCAAATGGCGTTATTAGCTTAAGTGTGTCTGACCAAAAGTAAGATATAATGTAAAAATCTCAGTCATATTGACCGTTCTTCAGAAGGATATGAATACCTGATGACATAGTCTTGTCTAGGCATAAACTGAACACGACTGCTGCTCTAGATCCTGGAGACACAACAAGCGGAAAAAACGTTGAAGTCGGTCTTCCATCATTTTGTCCATGAACAAATCCATCTTGAAGATCAAGCCAAGCATCAAGAACTATCAAGTTCGCCTTGACTAGGGAGTGTAGCATGACCTGTAGATATAAATTACTTCATTGATAATCTTGGGTGGACGTGAATAAGATTGAGGGAACTGAGAGGTTAAGGATAAGACTTCTAAATTTTAAAAGAGCTATAGTTGGCTACCTGCAAGACCAAAGTACCATCATTGCATTTGTTTGCCACCCTTGTGGTCACATCAAATGGGTCGGTGAAATGTGCAGCTATGGTTCTGCTCACATAACAAAATCAGAAGAAAGTATGATGAGAAAAAGAATGATTCAGTCAGGTCAAATCTCTGATGCGGATAAACAATGATCAAGATTTGCCACACCAAGGAAGATATACCTCTCAAATATCTGGTTATGATGAACCCCAAACTCAAGTTTCAAAGCTACAGTTCTCATTCCCTCTAAAATATCTTGTTTCAGCGGATTGACTGTTAAGACAAAAGAAATATGATCATTGGCCAGAGGATGTGACACAAACATGTAATTATCTGAAAATCATTTTTTTACTGCAAACCTGAAGATGACCCTCTAGCAAGCTTCTCACTCAATGCACGAACAGGGACCCATAGAATAGAACTCACATTGCTTGCCCAATCTGAAAACACTATTTTACCATCGCAAAGATTAAGCACCTCTGAATCCCGTATCGGAGGGACAGGACTCTCTTCTACTAAAACATCAGCTTTTGATGCACTAGCATCACAGTCTGTGTCCATGTAACTCTCCATCTCAATGCCATACGAGTCCTCAATCTTTAGCCCTGGACCAGTATCAATGTGCAAGATGGCGCCTTTAAGTGAGTAAGCAATTGGACGTACTATGATACCAATCCATTGGGCTTCATTTATTAGCAGCGCAGAAGATACAGCTGCAGCAAGATCGACCAGAGCTCTTGGTTTGGAAACCTAAAGAATAAGAATTCTATCGTATCAACAAAGGAAACAAGTGTCCATAAGAGTATCACTACTCATGCATGTAGTTAATGATTCTTTGTCGCTCCAGAAGCAGTAACTAATATCTTAAAATTGGGAGATCGCGTACCTTCAGGATAGGTCTGGTTGGCTTTTCATAACTCATGAAGTCATCACTATCTGCGGGACCACCCTTTGAAAAGCTGTGAGACCTGAATCTCAAGCGCCCAATCTGGCCAGTGACGACTCCCAAGACATAGGAACCAGGTTTTTGTGGAGGCAAAGCAAAAGTGATAGTATTCCTTCCGGGCTTTAGCACAGTTGCAGCGGAACTCTTTAAAGCCTGAAACCCACTCCATATACAAAGTTCTTCAGAATGAGAAATTTGATAGAGGAAAAGAACGAGAAATTCATGTCTAATGGAGGCAAACCTGGCCGCCTTCGTCAGTGTTGTTGGTGGCTACCAAAGTAAGACTAAGCGAATCAAGGGTGATATCATCAGGAAAGCCACTCCATACAGTAACAGATAGATTCCCAGGGTCTCCATCACACAGCTGAAGTGGAGGGCCAGTGTTTCCAGAAAACGTGATCAACGATGACACATCTAAGGGAACTGGGTTCTTCATTTCACTGTGTGCAAGAGTAAGAACCTCGGACTGAAAAGCTTGCCGCTCCTTGGACGAGAATAAACCTTTATCCAACGAAAGTAGTCTAACACAAGATGACATGTACCCAGCTTGATCGTTAAGAATCTTTTGACACTCAGCTAAATTAGGTAAGACTTCTGCCAGTAAATCTTGCCATCCTTCACCCGCATAAAGGGCACAAACTTTTTCATAAGAGTTTGCAGCCAAATCATACTTTCCGTGCTTGAAGCAGACAGCTGCAATTTCCCCATCAAGAACGACTCCATGTCTCTTCCACCAAGAACGGTGATAGTTTTCGGCAGCACCTTTAGTTAGGTTAAGATATTTATTCTGCCACAACAAAACTTATACATGAGAAGCTAGAAGAAAGAGCAGCATAAATATCAGAAGCTTCCCTGCCCTCATGTAAATGGTATTAGCATGCTACCTCAAAATCCTGAATAGATGACAATGTCTTCATCAAATCATTATCTGAAATGGTAAGTCGCAGAGCGTGCTCAGCTGCAACAAAAATTTCAGCAAGCCGCATAGGCCTATCTAGGGGACTCTCAAAATTTCCAGGTGAAGAATTTGTTCTCGACATAGAAGCTGCTTGTACTTTATGAGATGAAGGTGTTCTCGGAGATGCTTCTAAACCTGATCTGTCGGAATATATAAACATATCATTTTAGTTCCTCAAAGAATAACAAAAGGTGATGATTTGCAATACTTCCAGGAAACTTTGAAGATATATGAGATTTAAATGTTAAAACACTTGAAAGTACGAACGGCTAAAGAACAGAATTTTATAAATTTCATTACCCTTCGGTAAAACTTGGGCGCCCATCAAATATTTCAGGAATATTTCCAGTAGAAAGAGAAGCCCTTCTTCTGTTAGCCACACGTAAAAGGACAGATGGTTCAAGAGGTAAAGCTTTCTGTTGAATACCAAAGTGCTTGGTCCTTAAAGTTGCTTGGAGAATAGTCTGTACCAAAACAAGGAGATAAGTATTCTTAAAAAATTAACAGATGGTAAATATAGTTACGCAGACCAAGATCTCACATATACAACATTTACAAACTATACCCTGGTAAACAAAATTATGCCAGTGTCCACAAGAGGTCATTCAAGTACAGTTTAGCACCAATGTAAAGCATGAGATTGGCTACAATACGAATGCTATCAAATAGATAACACATCACGCGGCCTATGTAGATTATACCTTTTCTTTTTCAAGCACCTCAGAGGAAGCATCTTGTGGAAGAGATGGCCAGACTGCCGGTTTTGGCCAAGGCAGCATACTGAGACAAGCACTGCCCATAAAAATGTGTTGGAGTTACTACTTAACATCATCAGCATAGCCTAATCCCAAAGAGAAAGAAAAATCGACACGCTTTTTGAGCAAACAAAGAAATGCTGTTTTTTTAAAGTGAGACATATACTTCCTCACTAATTAGGTAATCCTTTCTCAACGGGAAGTCACTGGAGAATTTATTCTCCTATTTGACAAGGAAATGCACATGCTATAACAAAAATAGACCCGTACCTGTTCAGTGGACTCTTTTCTATGTCTGTTCCATATCCTATCAGATATCCAAGTCTCATGAACTGCCATGATCAGAAAGGTATCAGCACTCAAATATAATTTTCATATTATATTTTATATGCAACCAACAAAACAACTGTTTCTGTGCTTGGACATAAAGAAACTAGTATGACATCACATAAGACAATTAGCGAACTGTGACATAGACAAATGCAATATCACTTAAACAGAAATTGAAAGAGGATGTCAGATGGGAAGAGAAACAAGGGGTTTATTCATTATACAAATTTTTAAAGCAAGCAGATTTCTACCTTAACCCGTGAAAGTGAATAGAGATCACCCTGAAGACGGTAGAATTCCTTCTCTATATCAGGTGCAACCACTCCATCATGGTGATGAGAAGCAGTTGCTTCAATCAGCGCGAAACATGCAGTAATTACCCAAACTTCCCGCATACAGAAGGGCAGTACACTCTACAAAAGTGAAAAAAAGAAGAGAGAAAACAAGGTCGGTCAAATCAACAAATCAGAAGTATGATAATAAGCGTGTTTTTAGTTACAATATAGGCTACCTCATGGAGGGTTAAGGCCTTTGCAAAACTAATAACAAAAGAGTATCCCCTCGATGCAACTTCAAAAGGACGATTCAATTTGAACAACAGCTGCAAAGAACCACAAAGGGGTAAGCGAATGAAAAAATTGTTAAAGTAAAGCTACAATTGTGAAAGCAGAAAAGGACACTCAATATGATGGCTCTCGTGTTCACCAACCCTAGATTGACAGGCAAAGAGATACTGTCTAAACTCGAATTCTCTAAAAGAATCATCTTGCACAATCTGTGTCAATGGTTTGCTTCCTGGTTTCAACAGCGCAGCTTGGTCATCTTCACTGTCGAATCCTCCAAAATCCCTCTGTTTCCCAGGCATATTCACTGCATTGAAGGTATGCATGATAGATTATTTGTTAAGAAAAAATATCGGAAAAGGTAATCAGTTTGTTGGATGAATGTTGTTCCCAAATGCTTTAAAAGATAAAGATAGATGTCAGGTTTGTCAAGAACTAAGAATATAAAACTACATATAATCTATCTTCCTGCTACTAACTTCACAAATGCAAAATAATAAATCTACCAAATAGAAAAAACATGGATTTTTTATTGCCACGGATCTGCAAGAGAAAGATACAAAGGTAGGAAAAGAACCTGTTTCCAAATAGCAGAGCTCTAGTTCATCATATTCACGTAATGCATCCTCATGAAGATGAGCCATCTCAAATATGAAAGCCAAACTTTCCTGAGATAGCATAGAACAGTAAGACCTTTAAGAAAAACATTGTGACCTCTAAAAAACTGAGAGAAGTTTCATCTCAAATGTGACTGCAAGGACCAAAGGTGTTTTCTAGGTTTAACAGATGGGAATTCTTCTCATACTTCTATGGAAACAACAAAAGGGGGACGTAAATTTCCATCAGGGACTTAATTAAAATAGTATAAAATCTAACTACAAAATGGAAGAAACAGGATTTTAAACCATTTTATTCATCTACATAGAAGCCACATTTCACTTACCTTTCAGAAATTGAGAAGAGAGCTAACCTTTAAGATGAAAAAGTTGCAAAAGTTCCATATTGGCATAAACCGCTGCTCACTGAGCTTGCGTATCTCATCCTCGTAGAATTGTGCGCGCCTATCCAAGGTATTCCTGATGCACTCGGTAATCTTTAATTCCAGATCCTCCCAAAAGTTTCCGTCAGGGCCATGTACATCGAGCTTACAGCACCTTAAAAGCATTGCAGAAATTATCATATGAAGACTATGTATGGCATCCATAATTAATTAAAACTGATTAAACTAATCTACTTTTATCAGAACTATAGTAGGAGCAATCAAGTCTCATTAGGAATCTGGCACGGTGTTTTTTTGGTTCTTGCCTACTTGTATCGAAGCAAAAAAGCATAAAACACAGTCTACATTGCTTACCTTTCTCTTTTTTTTGAACTGAACTCAACTTCAAGCTTCGCATATACTTTCTTGACAGACTTAGTTGCTTGATCATTACTTGGATGAGCTTTAGATACAAATACAATAAACCATTCCCTCTCATCATTTTGAACAATTAATTTCAGACGTGGTTTGAGAATGTTTTTAAACTCATCAAGATCCTGCAAGGTCAAAAGTATGCTCAGAAAAGCTAGAAGACCAAAATTGTCGAACCACATAAGTGATAAATCTAACCTAGTCCAGAAACCATATACAATGCAAACGGTGCCTGCTCTCTAGACATAGGTTCTTATCTCTTATAGCAAAGGAAAGTAGAAACGAATATCATCTTTGCTTCATATTCTGGCAAGGGACTACTCTCCACTTCCAAGAATGATACAGAGAAACAAGATAAACAAGATATCAACAAGACAAGTACCTCACACGTCACAAGAACTATAGTTGCATATGGTTCTCGAAACCAGAACAAATATTGCTCCTGCGGGAATCGACTACGAAGTCTCGCGTCTGTGGTTAAAATGAATTCAACCGGCAAGTTCTCAATAAAAACCGGATTTCGAGTCTTGTTTGTCAAGAACGCTCTTTTTAATGGCTGATGTTCTTCAAATAAACCTTTCACTGTAGGCCACAGATCAGACACATCTTCCACTGTAAAAGAAAATGCAAGCAAATACTATTACAACGAGTAAGATCACTGGCAAAGGGAACAACAAGAAAGAGAAGACATCTTAACACTAACGAACAAGTAGAGTTAAAGGTCAGAACAAAATAAATCCTCACGATCAGTTCTCTCTCTTTCCAATTTCAGAGAAATTCAGGAAAGGGTGCTCATTTCTAACCACTTTTAGCTTCATATATGAGTATACTCAGACCACAGTCAAATATAATCACAAGCCCACAGTCAAATATTTAAACATATGAGGGTATGTCTTCAAATAACGGTATTACAAATATAGAGAAGCTTAAGAAGACTTCAAAATGAAGCAACTAACAACCAACAATATCAAATTGTGAATACAGTACTTCATCGGATTCAGATTCATATCACCTGATTTGATCCTTCAACTAAATTGAGAAACTTTCCACTAATATCTAACTAAGACATCGCAAAATGTGGCAAAAATTAAAGAAAGAAAGATGCGAAGTAAGATCCTAATCGAATGTAGTAAACGTATAGATTTGAAGAAATTGAAGAGTATTGAATTCTACCGGCGGCGACGAGACGATCGCAGGAGTTCTTAATCGTCTGGAACTGAGCCAAGTAGTTCGCCATCTGAGTCACCGATCTAGACGGAACATATGAGACTTCAAGCTGCAAACGGTGGTACTGATTCTTATGATAAGGAGGAGGAGGAGGATGAAGATTGAAGCGGAGAATCAGGTTATGCCGGCGGCACAAAAACTTCCGGGGGTAAGTTCGTCGTCTTCGGTAAGTGCAGGCGACGGCGATCTGGTGGTGAAAAGGAGGCGACGGGATTCAGATCTTAAAACATCCCCGATGTATTAAAATTTGAACTACTTAAATCTAAGTCACTGATCAGAACATTACTAGTCCTCGATCTAGGCACGACCAAAATCTAATTTTAACCGGTTCATTTATAAACCATAACCGGATTATAATCGGTTCAAAACCGTAACTATTAACCGTTAAAATAGATTAATTACGGGTAAGATAAGAATATACTAATCATAATCGTTAATTAATCAAAACTCTTGATACGGTTAACTGCACAGTTAAACGTACGGTTAAACCTTCAAAAATATAATTATTTGTATTTAAAAAATATCTTAAATGGTTAATGTGTCCGCTACTAAATCCAATCCACTTCATTACTCATTTTCCATTAATCAAATCAGTTTGATTTTAATTTCCAAAACTATCTTTTAAAAATCAAACTATAAATCTGAAATTATCTGTGTTGTGGTATTTAAAAGAAAAAGAAAAAAAAAGAGTTAATATTATTCTGAAAAAAGGTTTAAAAGTGGTGATATTTTGAAGAATTCATGAATTAATAATTTGTGAATTTTTTACACGGTGGATGATAGGATTGATAGCTGCAGATGAAGAAACAAAAAAAAAAAAAAAAAAAAAAAAAAAAAAAAAAAAAAAANAAAGAAAATTAGTATTAAAGAATTCGAGAAAACACGCTTCTTTTGATTCTTCTTCTCCGTTAAAAGAGAGAAACCTCTCTCAATTCGTTTTTTTTTTTCACTTTCCGACGAACAAAACAAAACATCTCTGAGTAAATCATGAATCCAGATTCCGATCATCCTCAGCTTCCCAACATCAAGATCCATCACCCTCCTTCACCACGTCACTCTCACCACCACCACTCCTCTTCCACTCCCTCCTCCGCCGCAACTCCAACTCCAACCGCCGGAGCTCGTCGTAAAATCGGAGTCGCCGTTGATCTCTCCGAAGAAAGTTCGTTCGCCGTTCGTTGGGCTGTAGATCACTACATCCGTCCCGGAGACGCCGTTGTTCTTCTCCACGTTTCTCCAACCTCCGTCCTCTTCGGTGCCGATTGGGGACCTCTCCCTCTCAAAACTCAACCTTCTGTTGATGTTGAAGATCCAAACGCTCAATCTCAGCCTAGCCAAGAGGATTTTGATGCTTTTACTTCATCCAAAGTTGCGGATCTAGCTAAGCCGTTGAAGGAATTAGGGTTTCCGCATAAGATCCATATAGTGAAAGATCATGACATGAGGGAGAGACTGTGTCTTGAGATCGAGAGGCTTGGTCTTAGTGCTGTCATTATGGGAAGTAGAGGTTTTGGTGCTGAGAAAAGAGGAAGTGATGGCAAGCTTGGATCCGTTAGTGATTACTGTGTTCACCACTGTGTTTGCCCCGTTGTTGTGGTTAGATATCCTGATGATCGTGATGGACCTGTCCCTGTTGTTACTGTCAAGTCTGCTGGAGATGATGATCAAGATGTTGTTGCTCATCATGAACACATCAAAGGTTAGGCCGTTAGATGCTTTCGTAGTTTGTTTTCATGGATGTTTCCGTTTATATATGTTAGATTTAGGTTCGATAGTGAGTGTTTTGTGAATATGTTGTGTGATTAGATTGCCATAGATGGTAATACAGAAAAATTAGATAGCTTAATTAAGATAACTATTTCGATTTAGTGCAAGTAGATCCTTATGGAGATGTATAAATCATATCAGTGTTCTAGAAGAAAAATACTTTTGGCCCTTGGAGAATGAATGTTTTTTAGGTGCTTTTGTTTCTTTGATTTTTCCCCTGTTGGGTTTAGTTTGAGGCGACATTGATTGTAATTAGCATGCAATGAAAGTATCATAGATCTTGATTTAGAAAAAGACAACAAGAAATTACCGTCTTCTAAGATGCTATTTGTAATCTTGAATTCTTCTCATATTTCTGAATATATTTGCTGAAAAAATCAAATAGGGGCATTGTTCTGATAAAGCTGATATATGTAACTCTTGAATGCTCCTCATATTTCTGAAAGGAACCTTCAATGTGGGTAGAAGTTTTTGTTGTTGTTTTGCTCTGATCCGACTAGGAAATATTATTATAACGGCGATGTTTACAGAGAAAAAAAAAAACTAGAAATGCATGGGGACTCATAGAAAGAATCTGGTTGCGTAATATGCAAAATAGGTTATCTGTTACGACTAATGTGTATATCTAATGGAGATGTATTACCTTTCTGATGAAAACTTGCTGAGTTCAGTAGATTGCTTCTTCAGTAAAAGGCAATCACTGGTGTTAAGACTAGAACATTTGTAAAAATAATCTGAATGTATACTGATAAGGTAAAAAGGCCATAATCTGAAGGTTACATATGTTATCTTCACCATACTGCATTACGACTTAACAACATATAAGCTGCATGGTTTATTAGTGATTCGTCTCTCTGTGTATCTTCAAACATTGAAATATCTTTTGTGAATAAAGGGTTATTCCAGTAAATATATTATATATCTATGATCTGACCAAATGACAATGTTTCTGTGTTTCTACCACAGATGAGTGATGCTTCGTGGGATCTCGTCAGGTTCACCTCACCCTCTTCGCATCATCAAGGTAATATATTGTAAGCTTATATTGTCTACATTAATCTTTGTCAGGTTCACATCAACGATTTCTGTAAGCTTATATTGTCTACATTTATCTTGATTATTCTTCTTTCATGTGTTTGGGATTGAAAAGGTACACAAATCAAGCAAGGGTATTAGCGGAATGTCCGGAGGAGTGTTTTGAGTGTGTGTGTGACTAAGTTGATGGATTTCATTTGGTTATGTAATGCTTTCTACATCAAACATGAAGGAAGAAGAAGGATTATGATTTTCTTTAATAAAGACTGGTAGTTTAGGTTTGTTCTACTGTGTGAGGATGAATGTTGAGTCTGTTAGTTAATGTTAAAATCAAATAAAGATTTGGTTGAATTATTATGATTTTATTGAATGAAGTTTGGAAAGATAGATTTCTCCAAAAGTTATAAAAAAGAAACACAAAATGGAAACACCAAAAAGTTATTAAGGCTAATTTATTTTGCAGATGTAGAGTAGATGACTATAAACATCGGAATGTATAAGTAATTTCTTCACGTTACGATTTTTTCCCTTTTATTTAATTTTGGATTCAGAACAGAAACAGCAACGAAAACAGATATGTGACATCAATAGATAACTTGGCTGTGCACTTAGAGGACAGTTTGATTTCACTTTTGGTTTATTTATTTATTTTTTTATCAAACAGATCACTTTTGGTTTATTCAAAAGAGGCTTTTTGCACAAAAGATCTCCAATTTAAGAATTGACAATGCCAAAAAAAAAACTCATGAAACACACACAACTTGATCTGGTCTGTGTGATTTACTGGTCTGAAGTGAACAATCTTAAAGAAATAGTAAATTCAGAACATGCTTAATAACATTTTTTTAAAAAAATAGGTGCAAACACTTTTAATCACGTCAACAAGTGGAAGGAATTACTTATATGAGTTGATATGTATATCAATCTTTTGATATTATAATTAGATTAGAAAGCAATTAATGTTTGATTAGGAGTGAAGAAGAGGAGCCCACGGAGGAGGAAGAGGAGGCGGCGGACAAGAAAGAGGAGACGGCGGACGAGAAGGATGAGACGGCTTGGTCCATTCAAAATGTTCAGTTTTTCTCATCTCTCTCATCACCGTTGATAAGAACACAATAAACACTCTTTTGTAAGAAACCATGTTTGAAGAACAGAAGCAGAAGAAGAAGAGCAATGAGAAGAAAAGCAGAATATGGAAAAGTGTGAGGAGAGAAGCTTGAATCATACATATATATATATACACATAATGAACTTGAGCTTCAAGTTTATAATGAAGCATTAAATTCATCATATCACAATACTCCATTGCAGAACCAAAATAGTACCACTCTCACAAATGAATGTGGAGAAGGAAGATCAGAATTGAATAAGAGCTTCTGCGCAGAACCAAAAATCAATGCTGCTGTAATAAAAACTAGCTAATGACTGCCTATGACTCTCATAAACATACACAAAAGAAGAAGAATGACGAAGACGACTTTAATTCTTTTTTTCTCTCACGCGTTTCAACCGGTTTTCGAATTTGGTTCTCTCAATTCGGTTTATCTCAATTTACTCAGATTATACCGGATGTTTAATTTATACCGAATACATGTAAATTAATGGTTTCTTCTCTTCTCCTCTCACTCAGTATATAATACTATTTATAACTTACATTTTCTATCTATATCCAAAAATTAAGTGGTGTTTAAGTCAAATTTTAATTTCATCTAAACAGCTCTGTTTTTTCTTTTCTTATCCAAACTTTTCCTACCTAAAATATTTTCCAAAAAAAAAAATTTAATGAATTTTTTTTAGTGATGTACTGTACAAGTTGATGATAAAAGAACATTATTTCAAAAACACATACGTACTAGTAAAAAATAATGAATTACTTTGTTAACACAAGACTAATTAATTTATTTTAAAAATATTGCTTGTTCAAATCTGTCATAGTTTTTGAAATTATTTGATTGTGTACAATTGTACATAATTTGTAAACTTTCAGAGTTTTGTTTGAAATGTATAATTCATTTAATTTAAATAACATAATGTTTCCGTACAAGAGTGTATATAAAATCTGAATTGTTCATAATAATAATAAAATAAAATAAAAATAGAATGGGTCAGATGTTTGTTTAATGACTTATTAAAACAAATACAGTAGAAAAATATATTATTATTGTCCTGTGAAAGTAGTGATTAATATGTTTAACTATTATAAAGTCCTTCACATTTGAAGTGTTGGAACTTGGAAGCAAATGAATAAAAAAAAGTTAGGATATATGATAGGACTAATAATGTTTAATTAAAATATGGTATATTATATACCACTATTGAGACGATGAGAAACCATAATACTATACTATGTATGTTGTTGGAATCATCTGACTCAGTATTAAAGAGCTTCAAAGGATCATATCTTTAACAATTTGGTGAATATTGATTGTTCCATGTGTTGTTTCCCTGACTAACCGAATCCTAATAAAATGAGATGATGATCATATCTTTAATATTATTAACACATTTAAATTACTATATGTTTAAATTTTAAAAACATAATGATTAAATTACTTATTAAGTAATATGTACAAGTGTACAACAAGTAAGCAAGTCATTTAATCTACGCTAAAACTATATAGTAGTTTGGTTTATAATTAAAATCCTAAACCGTAGTGTATCCATGTATATATGGGTTAAATTAAATGATTCATTCATCCAGAGTAGATTTGTTGGGAACTTAGCCTATTTCAACTTTTTTTTGTTTTTGTTGGACGAACAGTTATTACAACCTTTATGAGTTACACATCTAGTTAAGTATAAGCTGAAACAAATGCTATTTAACTTAGTGTTTTGAAGACAAATTTGTTTCGCCATTCAATGCAAAGACGATCCCAATATACTCCACCACCAGGCTACTACTTTATTGACAACAAAACACATACTCTCCTTGTATCATAAAGGATAATGGTTTAGGATTTTTACTTGTATCACAAATGATTACTTTCTTTAGTATATTTAATGCATTTGTATTTTTAAAATCAAATAACTAATTAATATATTTATTTGTACAATACTTAATTATATGTATTCATGCAATTAAATGATAAGTGTAAAAAAAAGCACAACTAAATGAATACTAAAAGAAGCATAATGCAAAAGTAATTACCAATAATATATCATTTATTATTTTCTTAATCTTTGTAAAAATTCTAAAACATCATCATTTCTAATACAGAGGGAGTAAATCAAAATTTTATAGTATTTGATATACGATTATACGAAACCCAATTTAGTAACTTGAGAGATCGAATAAATATCATGTCTCTATGATACCGTAACAAGTATGCACCATAGAGATCAACCGGTTAATTTTATGGTCATTTTTATATGTTCTGTTTTGTCATTTAACCGTCATTTTAATTAAGACAAATAAAATAATCAGAAGCCACACACAAACTCAGATTAGACATAGTAACAAGAACATCCATACATCAAGTATGAACAAAACAACGATACTTAAATAAGTGATACGCATCATTCCATCTATTAACTGTTTTTAGTTGGAAAACATACATGCATATACACTCACATGATGATGATATATACTGATCTGAAATGAGTATCTATTAGGGGTGGGTCTACACTCCCATTTAAGGCCTGTCTACGATCCATTTTTAGGTTCAGGAGAAGGCCTAATAACGAGGCCCGACATCCATTTTTAGAATATTCAAAATGAATTACTATAATAACAAGAGCGTTGAGTATACTACATCTCGTACAAAATAGTGGGTTTTTAAGCTTATATCACTGGAAAAAATAAAGGGTGGTGCAACTTGTTTTACATTTGAAGAAATACATATAATATGAATAAAACATTCAACCAACTTTCGCTATTTGAAATCAAAAAAAAGCTAGTAGAACTCAAAATGAATGTCGTGATAAAAAACTAGTTAATGAAATTTGATTGAAATTGATAAAAAATGTTATTAAAATGAATGTTCTGAAGAAACATCAATGACTGTCTCATATAAAGAACACAAAGAAGAAAAACGAAGACGATTTAATTCTATGGTATATTTTCTATGATTCTATCTACGGCTTAGCATTCGGGTAACCCGTTCGGGTTCGGATAAACGGGTTTAGAAAAATAGAATCCATTGGGTATTTTTAGATATATGGGTTTGGTTTGGTATGGGTACTATCGGGTTCGGGTCGGTTTGGGTTACAAATTTTAGAACCCGATTAGTACCCGAACTACCGGGTACCCAAAAAAATATAATTAAATTTAAATAAATTTAGTTAAATTTTGATTTACATAAAAAAATATTTTAAATATTTTGATTATTTTTTATATTTAGGTATAAAACTAAATGAAATATTCAAAATTATAATCATAATTTTGGGGTAATTGCATTATATTAATGATAAATATTATAAATATGTTTATATGTTCGGGTTTAATGGGTACCCAAACGGGTACCGAGTATTATCCGACCCTAACCTGAACCCACGGATATTAGAAAATATAACCCAATAGGGTTCGGGTACGGTTTTTATGCCCATCCCTAATTCTATCTCAGACGTTTCTCCGGTTTTTAAACTTACTCTAACCGACTTGGTTATCTCGATTTACTTGATTACATCATATGTTTAATTATACCGAATATATAATTAATATTTTTCCCATCTCAATATTGGTATTTATTTAATAGAAAATATAATATACAAATTACTTTATCTTTTCATATCCAAAAATAAAGTGGTGTTAGTATTCATAATTTAGTTTTGACCTTGATAATGAGATTTGTCTTTTTTTTTCTCATATGCGTTTCTCTGGTTTTCGAACTTACTCTAATCAACTTGGTTCTCTCACTCAATTCGGTTATCTCGATTCACTCAGATTATACCGGATGTTTAATTATACTGAATGATTTTTTCTCTTCTCGTCTCAAAATGTGGTATTTATTTAATCGGAAAATATAATATTGTATAACTTGCTTTATCTTTCTATATCCAAAAAATAAAGTAGTGTTTAAGCCAAAATTTAATTTCATCTAGACAGCTTTGTACTTTTTTCTTATCCAAACTTTTCATATCTAAAATATTTTCCAAAAAAAAAAATTGAATGAAATTTAAGTGGAGTCAAATCCATTGAATATGACGTACTATATAAGTTGATGATAAAATAACATAATTTTAAACACACATAAGTACTTGTAAAAAATAAAGAATAATTTTGTTAACACAAGAAAAACTAATTTATTTTTAAAATAATGCTTGTTCAAATCTGTCACAATTTTTGATATTATTTGATTACGTATATAATTTGTAAACTTTTAGAGTTTTGTTTGAAATGTAAAATGTATTGGATTAAAGAACAGTATGTTCTAGTGAACTTTAACACCCGCGACCAAAACTCTGCGTTTTGGGGTGGTGTCGATAGACACCAAACTTACATAAATTAAACAAACACATTACATACTAAGAAGAATTAAACACATAAGAGCCAAAAAAATTTTGTTGTTTCTAAGAAGAATTAAACAAACATTACATACTAAGCATAACTAACAAACCAAGTTTTTTTAGTTTTCTCCACTCAAAGAGCTTATGTATGCTCTCACGGTGGTGGTCTCAGCTTCGACGGTCTCCAACTTCTCTAAGAGAGAGAGAGAGAGCGAGAGAGAGCGAGAGAGAGAGTGTCCGAGAGAGTGTGACAGAGTGAGAGAGAGTGAATTGTATATATAGACATGAAAAAACTTGGTCTGGCAAGTCTAAAGAACAGTGGATAAAGAACCCGGTTTACTTACTGGTTCCTTGTAATTAGTTGGTTAGATAGAATGGTTAACTGGCGCGTATATAAGGGAACAGTAGATAAAGAACCCGGTTTACTTACTGGTTCCTTGTAATTAGTTGGTTAGATAGAATGGTTAACTGACGTGTATATAAGGGAACAATAGAATCGGTTCCGTGTTGCAGTGGGTGAAAATATTTACAAATATAATATAATATGTAATAAAAAGGAATATACGAAAATATTGTAAAGAATTACATTTGTAAAAAATACATACCTACAATGTATTTTTGATGAACCAACCAGTAAGAGATAGCATTTATAAAAAGTACACACTCAAAATGTATATTTAGATAGACCAGTCCCTAAAAGATTGCATTTGTAAAAATATGTATTTGTAAAAACACATTCGCAATATATATTTTGACTAACCAACCCGTAAAGATTGCATCCGTGAAAATATAAATCATAACCCGTTCTACCATATGATTGTGGATTTCGAAAACAAACTCTTGTACACATCAAAATTCATGATAGTAGATTTGATTAACTTTTTTTAAAATATGTTATAAAGAAGTAAATTTTAGAATATTACACATATTGTAAAGTCTTATAATATAGGATTATAATACAATAGAACCTTAAATCCAAAAACCATATCAACTAATACTTTCAGATCATTTTTTGTATTAATCTAGAGTTCTTACAAATACATGGCCGTTGTTTGTAGTTTAAGTTGTAAAATACAAATATAGTTTGAGAATAAAAATTCTGACTTAACATTTCATTTAGTTAATATTTGAAATAGTTTAGTTTCTGAACAAAAATTGTATGTAAAATAATCAAAATTTGTATGTAACTTCTCACATTTTAATTTTAGTTAAAAATGTGGTTTCTTTCTAGTTTGGAATAGTTTTATATTGGTTTGTGGTTAAAATATGCAGCTAAAATTTTAAACTGAAGCTTCAGTATAAAATTATTTATACTAAATCCCTCGCATTATATTGCATTTTTGTACATATTGCATTTGTTTTTGGCTATGTACTTTAAAATGCAACTTCTGAAATAATAATCTTTACCTTAATTGTAGTTGTTATATGTCTAAAATATCAAACGAATTTAGTCATCAAAAACTGAATTAGTTTAATACAGTAAAACATCTATAAATTAATAAGGTCAGGACCATGAAATGTTACTAATTTATAGAAGTATTATTAATTTATCGATAAATTAATATTTTATTAATTATCTTTTTTATTTTCATGATTTTTAAAATATTCTATTATGAAATAAGATAATTCTGTTTTCATTCATATTTTTATAAAATTTTCTTATTTTATAATTTTGGCTATCATAAAATGACTAATGTAGAGATTCAAAAAAAAAAATGATTGTTGTCAATAGTCTACCTGATTATCATTCATGGTAATGATGATAAAAATGATAAATGTTAAAAGTTTAGAGTTTAAAAGAAATTGATGTTATCATTCATGGTAATGATGAAGTCGAAAAAGATATGATTATAATTTTTTTACAAATAATAAATTTAATTTTAATTTGGTTTGAGTTTGAAGTGTGAAAAAAAATAAAATATTTTAATTTGATACTGACCTGTTGGTCCGACCCGCCGGTTCAACTACTGGTTCACAGATTTTTTCAGTTTTTTGCGAGTTTATAGTAGTCCGGTTTTTAGAGATCAGCCATACCGAAATGTCTACCGGGTTGTGGTTGGACCGGTCCAACCGGCCAATCCGGTCCGAGTTTAAAAACATTGGTATGATGATAATGATGATGATACGCACTACAACAAATACGTGTCAAATGTTAAGAGACGTCACACTTTTCAAATCATTTGCTAAACCGACTCCAAAAATCAAAATTAGATTAAAGTTTTGGGTCGCATAGATAATCGACTTTTAATTTTAATCGGTTTAAGCTCATAAAGGGTTCCAATTTCCAAGTTGTGGTTCAACGCCAAATTCATTTTCTGAAGGTTTGTTTTCTCTCGAGATGGTTAGTACGGTAGAAAGTTTTTGTGAAATTTGTTGCGATCTTCTTGTATATTAGTTGTGTACATAATTTTAAACCGCATGGGAAGTGTAACTGCAACTAGTCTCTCGCCTTAGTGATCATACAATGGAATAGAACGTATGCCGTCTCAGCTTGGACAGGCAAACATGTCTGGCCTGACAAATTGTCCTTCCCTGGCATATTGTAGTTGTGAACTTCCTTTATGAGTATGTGCGAACAGCTGCTCTCATCCAAGTCAACAATTGCGCCAAAGCTTCAAAAAATATCTTCTTTTTAAGAATTTATTACTACTATAAAGTGCCTCTCTTCTACTGGTTTCAACGTTGCTCTTTGATCTCCAACCATTGATCTCATTCAACCAGCTCTCTGTAAAAGCTTTTTCTGAAAAGAATGAAATTGGTACCTGGTTTCTTCAGCTGGTGAAGTAGAGTACTTATTCTTCTTTCGCGAGTTGATCCATGATCTCTGAAAGTCAGTATGTGATCTTGTTTGAAATTCAACCGTTGAACCAGCAACGGCACATGCATTGAATATGGCATCAACTTTATCTTGCTGCAACAGAGTATACAAAAAAAAAAAAAAACAGTATGAAGCTCATAGTGGAACAACTCACTAATGGTTAACAATGAAAGAAATGAAGAAAAAAAACAAGAACCAAAGGCTACAAGCTAGTAATTCACGTACCCACACCAACATGAAAAAAAAAAAGACGTAACCCAAAGATTATTTTCTTAGTTTAACTCTATCAGTATGTTTGGGATTTTTTTTTTTTTAAAAGCCTTCTTGCTGTCTCAAGAGCTGCTAGTATCTTCTTCTGTTCCCTAGAAACGAAACACTACGTTCTACCGTCCTTGGCGACGGACCAAAATCGTTAAAAACTTAAAATTATCTCCTTTAATTAGGAGTTTAGGACCAATTAGGATGTTAACACGTAGTACAAGTCTATAGAGCGAGATATATTTATACTGAAAGTTGTTTTCATGTGTTATAGCAAAACAATTAATTTGTATGTTTTTTTACCAGACTTAACAAATAATATTTTATTTGGTTTTAAGAAAGAATATTTTACATGTGTTTAACGAAAACAAAATCATTAAAAACTATAAAAATTAGCTGCAAAATAAATTGAAAAAAAAACTTATTTATTTGTTGTGTCGTCTTAAAACTGAATATATTGTTTTGAAGAAAAACTTCCTATATATCTGAATCTATTGTTTTTAAAATACAATTTTATATAGTGTTTATAAAAACAATATTAAGATATATATACAATAACTTTAAAACAACATTAAGATATATATACAATAACTTTAAAACAATATTGAGATAATCTTTGGCAAAACCCAAATTTACTTGGAATTATAGGACACCTAACCAATATATAAAGACACGTACACATGAACTCATAATTTCTCATATCTCTCTCATCATAGTTTAGCAACAATCACAAAACAAATAATCGCTTTTAACTCAGCTTTCAACCTTGAGAACCATAGAATGACAACGGAGAACGACTACTACGAAGAGGATGAAGGTATTCACTTTGATCCCACGGGGCCAGAAGTCATCAACTCTTATCTTATACCAATGCTAAGAGGTGAGCCCATGGAAGACTTTATAGTGGTGAAAGATGTTTATGCCAAGGAGCCATGGTTGTTGGAACACACCAACCATCCTTTTCTCAAGGAAGATGAGTGGTATTATGTCACTACAAAGACGCAGATCCTAAAGAGAAGGTTGGTTGCGGTAAGTACTCGAAGCGGAAGATCATCGGAGATGGCATTGACCGTGGGAACTGGAATGCGAATGGGAAAGACGAAATCATCGACGAGGAAACAGGGAAGGTCATCGGGGTAAAGCAAAAATTTACTTATCATAGCGCCAGCAAGAACAAGAAGCAGAAGAGAGGAGACGATGGCGGTAGTGTTTCTATTGATGTTCCAAGCAACGAAAGCTGGATTATGGACGAGTTTAGGCTACCTACTGATACGTTCCAGGACACAGTCCTCTGCAAGATTCACAAGAAAAAATGGTCGGAGAAGAAGAAGGAGAAGGAGAAGGAGAATGATCATCATGTGGAAGATAAGCTTGATCAGCTGGAGCTAGTCGTCCCGCGCAAGATTCACAAGAAAAGGAATTCCAAGAAGAAGAAGGAGAAGGATCATCACGAGGAAGCTTCCACTTCTACTAATCATGGTCAGCATGATGATGACTCTTCTTCTTCTTCTTCATTCTGGGAGCAGCAGCAAAAAGAGGCACTCGGGGGAGAGAAGGTGGATGAGCAGGTTGAAGCCATGGAGACTGAACGGTATGAAGATTGGATTGAAGAGTTGCTGCTGGGCAGTGATCAGGACTTGCTTTCGATACCCTGATGATGATTTCTATATATTGTAGTTATATATATATATATATATATATATATATATTTTTATAGCAAGTGTGTTATGAGAGCGATGACTGTTACTAGTTAATGTTATGTTTAGATATTATAGCTTAAGGTTTTTTTTTTGTTTAGAATAGCTCTTGGAGAAATATGGTGTTTTAATCATCCGATTGTACACATTTTTTTCATTCAATAAAAAAATTTCTTTTCTTTTCTTTGAATAAAATGTAAAATTTATTTGAAAAAAAACTTTTTGACATCAAGTGCATCGTGTGTTTGAGATTGTTTGGATTCTACATGTTGCTAAACTTTAAGAATTATTTCTCAATGAGGAGAACCACGTTTTCGTCATCTTCTTAAAACGTACGTCGAAGTTACCATTACCGTATGCTTGAGGTGATCGTAATTAGGCTACTCCGCTCCAAATAAGAAACCAAATTCGTTAAAGCCTAATAATAATCGTGACAAATTGTTGAGAATCATAGCTAAGATCTCTTTGTTTGATCTCTTATGTCTTATCTCTTTGTTTGTTCTATTTTGCTTCAGCTCTCTGCTTTTTTTTCTTCACTTCTCTGCCAATTATTCATCACATTTCTCTGTTTCCTTCCTCAAAGACTATGAATGAACCGACTTCGCGTTCTCGTAAATTCAACCGTCAAAACGAATAGCTTAACGTTACATTCTTACATGCACCACTGTGTAAGTTTAAGATTATAGTAAGAAAGACGTAACTATAATGTTAACGCTTAGTTTAGAACCTTTTTATGAATAAATGTGATGTGAAGCATTCGATCGCAGTCCCTTGAATATCAAGAAAACGTCTCACCAAAGATGCGAAGGAGGCCACTACACGGAAACTCTATTAGGCATTCATAATAGATTAAAAAATCCAAAGACATTCACTTGCTTGGAACAGAAGCTAACATTGCAGTCTTATATGGAACGGATCGGGGGTACCAGTGGCAGAAGATCAGCACTTGCTTGATCAGTATGCACCTAAACTTTCATGAAGAACAGAGGAATCTGAGAGCTGAAGATATAATTATATATTCTTCAGATAGTTAATAGTATGAAACAGATCCAAAATTAACTTTGTGTCTGTGACCAAACACAAAGTAACTGAAATAGTGACTAATTGTAACAAGGTAGTTACTAAACATTTGTAACTATTAATAACGTAAATTTAGTCACAGAACTCCTACAGTTTAGTTACCATATTTTGTCGTAAATCTGTATTTATATTTGTGACTATATATTTTATAACAAATTTGACATAAACAGTGACATAAGTTAGATACCTTTAATTTAGTTATAACATTATGACTAAACGGTAACGTATTTATGACAGTCACAATATTATGACTAAATGGTAACGTATTTATGGCCATGTCAATACGTCACAATTTTGTATGTAAATCGTCATAATAATCAGACCAAAAGAATGGTCACATTTTTCTGGTCACAAAATTCACTTTTTTATATATATATTGTATTTAATGTACCTAAACATGAGTTTGGGTTGTTTTATATTATATGGATTATGACAAAACAACAATAATAAAACAACTGATCCAATGAGATCCCATTTTATATGCGGCCTAGGCGCCATGACCAATTTATGATGTGAATTCTTTCATCATGATAAGAAAAAGTGATCATACCGAAGGATGTATATGGGCCGGGACTAGATTTTAAATCATGCACAAATCCAATTTTTTGTATTTTTTTTTCTTTTCCAAAATATACCTAATAATGTAACTTTTTCGATAAGTAGTGGTTGATACAAAAAAAACATATTTATGGTGTTTTTATTGTTAAAGGAAACATGAGGTTTTATAAGAAACATATTTACGAAGGGGCTAGGTTGTAAGGGCATCTCCAACAATGCCTTCATTTTAAAGGGAGTTCATCTTCAACATAAAGGTTTGAAGGTCATTTACTCCAATGGTACACCCTCAAATTTATTTCTAAATTTTTTTCTATTTACATTATAGTCCACAATCTTACTAATAATTTGTTATAATCACAAAACTTTTATAGATAAATATAAAATACACAATGAAAAAATATATCAAACAACATTAATAAAATACAATACCTTCTATGATAAAAAAAACATATAATATATATATATATATATATCAAAAATATAAAATAAAACTACATGTAAAATATAAAGTTATTCAATATAATTATTTCCATAGATATATTCAAAAATAAATTTATATAGATATATTTCAAATAATAGAATGTATATAGATATAAATCAAACAATTGAATTTATATAGATAGATTTCAAACAATTAAACTTATTTAGACATATTTTTAAGATAGAAAAGTTATAAAGACTAAAATGAAATATACATAAAATTTTAAGGGGCTGAATAGTGCACCCTCAAATTTGAAGGTGCACTATTCAAACCCTTAAAAATTAAAAGTTTAAGGATCTGTTGGAACTAAAAAACCCTCAAATTTTGAGGGTTTAAGGGTCTGTTGGAGTTGCTCTAAGTTATTAGAAACGTCTCACCTTTTTTCAAATTACAGTTCTATAAAAAAAGAACAAAAGCAAGAGATTTGACTTTGCCTTCAATGTGAATACTAGTTTAAAAAAATATTTATATCTACAACATTACATGAATCTTGCTTATTGATGATATATATAGTACAGCAAATATTTCATTTTTATTAAAAGTTTATTTAAGACATTAGGCAAAAAAAAAAAAGATATGACAAACATTTATATAAACCAAACATAGAGATAAATGCATAATATGGATACTTTGTCCATGTATATCTTTTATTTATTTATTTATTCAATTTGTATTTTTACTATTGTAGTCCAAGTTAATTTTAACGCTTTCCTTTACTTTGTGTTTGTACAAACTTTGCAGTTTTGAAGTTCTAAAAAAATGATAAAAATTTATAATATATTCATAAATTAATTCGAAATTTGGTTAGTGAAATTCTTTTAAAAAAAAAAATCTTTGTCCTTCTTAGTACACTATAGTATATATTTATGTTTTATCATCAAAAGGTTAGGAATGTTAAATTTTAAAAGGGCAAATTAATTATTAAAAAAAAAGAGAGTTAGGGGTTAGGTTTTGACAAACATTAATTAATTGAAGCATACATTTCATACTAAACATAAGACTAAACACAGGAGCATAACTAAGAGCCAAACTTTTTTTTGTTACTAAAAAGAGTAAGGCAAACATTACATACTAAACATAAGAGTAAACACACAAGCATAACTAAAAGCCAAAAAAAAAAAAATGTTGCTAAGAAGAGTAAAACAAACATTACATACTAAACATGCATAAGACTAAAAACACACAAGTATAACTAACAACCAAACCCTTTTTAGTTTTCTCCATGTGATCTCAATGTGTTGGCCTCCGACTCAATGGTCTCCAGTTTCATCTCAACTTCAAATATCTTCTCTTCCAGTTCAAATTTTTTTTCCTTCTTCTCAGTTTGATGCATCTCAATCTCGAGCTATGCAATCCATTTTATTTTCTATCTTTTAGGTTATGTCTGGTGACACACCACAACCACCACGAGCAGATGTGTTTGAAGATTTGAATCTATCACCCGCTTTGCTGAAGGGCTTATATCTCAACATGAAATTCGCAAGTCCAGGCAACATACAAGCAGTGTGTTTGCCCTTGATCATGAAACCGCCTTACAAGCATCTTGTCTCTCTAGCATACGATGGTTCAAGAATAATAGAATGCTTTGTGCTCGGAATGCTCAGCCGAATCAATCCAGAAATCTCTGCAACTCAAGCTTTATACATCTGTTAAAACCCATAAAGGGCTAACGAGGTATGCTTTTCCTTTTTCTTCTTTTACTCATCTCGACTCTAGTTTTTGTTAGCTCACTCTTTTTGTTGGCTAACCTTAGGTAAATTTCATTTCATCTCTCACATTATGAACTTACTTCAGAACATGGGATGCTTTACTGGTATTGTCGCTGAGCTTGCTGTGAGAAGAAGTGTGCGTGCGTCAGTCTCTGTTATAGTACAAACTTGAACTACAACATGTTCATTTTTCATACTTGCCAACTTGGCAACATTATACTTTAGTCTTTCAAACAATTTTATTTTTTTAGGCTTTTCTGTTTTTTACTTTTAGGCTTTTCTTTTTTTACTTTAGGCTATCCAATATTAACAAATCATCATCGATTTTTGATTTTTAGAAATTTCCTGAAAAAAATTATGATTATTCGGAAAATTTTAATTAATTAAAAATATCAGCCTTACATGGTCATGTCAATTAATTAATTCCTTCCACTACAAAAAAAAACAGGTGTATTGTATCATTTATTTTGCATCACAAAACTAAGTGATGTTATTTTAAATTACTTATTTGTAAGTGATGTATATATATGCCATAACATCACTTATATTAACTAATGCTATAATTAACTTATTTGACATCAATTAAATAAAACTGATACAATTTTACAAGTTTGTGTCACCTTTTAAAAAATTGATATAAAATAAAAGTTCACATCATTTAGTTCATTGATGTATCTATTAATTTTTGGTAAAATCACTTTTGTTAAATGACACAAAATTTATATCATTTAGAAAACTGATGTTAAATATATTATATTAACATAATTCACATTCAATTTTTAATTTTTAGAACATAAGGTAACATAAGTTAAAAAAAAATAGTAATGGAGATTTCTCATTGGCTAGTCAAGAGTGGCAAGGATTGAACGTTCGTTTACTATCCACCGTTCAT
Organism: Camelina sativa; assembly: GCF_000633955.1. Lineage (NCBI taxonomy): Eukaryota > Viridiplantae > Streptophyta > Magnoliopsida > Brassicales > Brassicaceae > Camelina > Camelina sativa. Next base: position 13,581,386 of record NC_025702.1, read on the forward strand.
ATATTTAATCCAACCAAAAGGTTTTTTTTTTTTTTTTCAAAACTTCTCCTTTTTAACTTTTTTTTTTCTTCTTGTGATAAAAACTTCTTCACTTCTATATTATCTTTTATTTTTCTCCTTTCTCACAACTTTTCTTTCATCGCATCATCTCCTTCGTTCTTCTCCTTTCTCATTTCATCATACAAGTAATTTTGTGGTGATTAGGATCGGCATTTTTTACCCATATCAAACAAAAATAAATCATGATAGATCCAGTTATTTAAGATAGACCAGAGGGATGAAAAAACCGATGGGGATGTGGCCTACAAATCTTCGACAAGGACAACAGATGATTGCCGGTGACGGTGGACGTTTGTTATGTCTAAATTCACGGTGGAAGAGGCCTGCGAATTAACCGGTAGTTAACGTAGACGAGATATGAGATTGACCAACTCTTCCTTGCTCAATCAGCGGAACACCCAGATCGAAGGAAATCACAATTATCCGAAGATCTTGGCACGGCGGCGACGGCCACAAAAAAGGCTACCAAGCTAGGGTTTTTAGTTTGTTTGGTTAATTATTTTGTAAACCAATTCTAATTATGTAAATCATAACAAACTCTGTTTAGGAATATTAATAAAAAGAATTTGTATTTTTATTTAATTAATTAGTTTAATAAAAAAAATAATCTGAAATCAGTTAATTAATTAATAGTAAATCATTTGCGAATTTATCATCTTTTAATTATTCTTATTTTATCTATTTTCTTATTTAATTAATTAAATAAATACGAAAATACATAAATTAAATCAGATATTCGAAATTATACAAATATTAAATCAATTATTGTAAATGATACAACTATTAAAATCATTTTACAAAATGGATACTAATTTCAACATCACTTATTAAAACTGACACAAATAGTTATATCACTTTTACAAATTGATATAAAACATAGTATCATTTATTAATAATTGATGCATTATTAATATCTATTATAACAACGGATACAAACAAAATAAAATTACATCAGTTAATAATAAATTGATGTTAATTATTTGCATCAACAATGTAAGTATCACTTATAAGTAATGCAAACATACAAAATAAATGATACAATACACCTGTTTTTTTGTAGTGTTCCAGTTATGCAGCCGCCTTTTTCCACTAACCGGCCAATGCCAATCCCGGTTTCTTGTGGTTAGGCTTTGTTTCCTTTCATTAATTATGGATAATTTATTGTTGAGTTTCCTTATTCTTCTTTTCCGGTTTTCAATTTGTAATCAGGATTGTGTTTCTAAATCCTACTCGTTTTTTTTAGCTTTCTATTACGTATAGAAATACTTTTGTTCTTTCTTGTATACCGTAAAGGACTTAAATCAAATATACAGCTGACCTCCACTTGGAAATGAACAACAAACATCTCTTACGAAAAAACCACATGTTCACTTTGAACTTCTTTAACGTTCCCACTTCCCAACTTAACTCGAAAGATATTGTGAAATTAAACATCATAAATCATAATAGGCGGGCGTAGTAGGGGTGTTGACAACCCGTAACATGCATTTTTGGTTGTGTTTAAAAAAAAGTTGGCAAAAATGCAAGGTCAAACTCTAAACCGTTTCCAACCAAAATTTAGCCACTCAACCAAATATCAAAATTGCAATTTTGATGTCAAACTAAACCGGTCAATAATCATGTCGGCTATTTCTTACCGGTTTATAAATAAAGTCAAACAGTTGACCAAAAACAATAATACGCTAACTAGGTAATAATCGTAATATAATACAAACTTGAACTACAACATGTTAATTTTTCATACTTGCGATCGCCAACATGGCAACATTGTACTTTAGTCTTTCAAACAATTTTATTCTTTTAGGCTTTTCTATTTTTACTTTTAAGAAACTCAACAAGACAACAACTTGAAAATCATTTTCAACGGCAATACCACATTTTCAACTTATTAGTTATACATTGTGATTGTAATCTTTTATTAATTATTTTTTTCTATACAAAATGGATGTGATTTTTATTTTTGGAAACATTTTAATACTTTAATTCACTATAGTCTAATTTGGGAGATATATATGTATGTAGCTTTAAAGACTTAAAATTTTTAACGTTTACACAATTTAAAACCTTTTTAGCTTCGCCTTAACCACACACAAACAAGATCTTTCCAAGATTTAAGACACACAAACAAATACAACTCTTTAAACAAAATTAATCAATATTAAATTATGAAGAGATTTGTCTATTTATATAATCGAAATTTTTATATTTAAAAATAATTTTTGTGATAGTTCATATATTTTAGAGTTTTCATTATAGTTCTTATACTTTCATAATTTATTCTTGTTTATAATTTTTTTTTTGAGATGAACTTTAGTAAGAATGCAAATTTAAGAATAAGCAAACAAAACTACTTAAATTATATTTAACTGAATTTTATTAGATATATATATATATATTATAATTTATATAAATATTAATTTATGATATTGATGAGACCATATATTTACATAGAATCTCTAAAAAAAATATTATCTTATAATTTTATCTAAGTATGTCATTTTTAACATTGGTCTAACTAGTGACCGGAAGAATTTATTAATTTATAGCGTTTATTAATGAACAACCCGACCCTTTTTTTAAACCCTAATATCTAGTGATCCAGTACTCACTAGCAATCTAGTCTCAATCAAAAATAATGGATAACATAAATCAATTCCAATAATCCAATAACTAATAAAAACAATAACCAAAGATTCAAGAATATAACATCATAGAACCAGCAACCTAAAATCCATTCTAGACAATAATTTTCCATTCTAGCAACCTACAGAAGCATAAAACAAATAACTGAGCCTCTAGAACGTCCTCCTCTTCATCGCCTTGATTCCACAATCACACTTTGCCTTTACTTGCAGCGCAACACAAAAGAGATGCGTAAATTTTACCAAAAATACTTAGTGAGGCAATCCTCCCATCTAGTGGGTATACACACAAGAAATAAGATTTTTTCATGCCACAATCAACGAAAAACAAACAAACCAGGTAATACACAAAGCAATCACAACATCAGCCACCGCTGAAGAATAGTGTCGATCGACATTGACACCTGGCGAAGGTTGTGTTGACCAATACAGTTCTTGGGTCGATCGATGCTCATTAGGTTTCTCGCGCCGTCTAAGCATTTGTATCGATCGACTTCCTTCGATCTCTAGCTCCGAATTCCACCTCCAGACACCTCACACGCGTCCAAGGTAATCCCATAAGTGAATCCAACCCCATGGGCCATGGAAAACACAAAAACCTCACAAGAAAACAATCATACAACACACAGTCACATAAACATAGATCTTAGCTTAGATAAGCTATGGTCATTCGCCCACCTTTGCAAAAACAGAGAGATCTAAACCCAAACGACGAAGCTATAACCACAACAAACTTTCCCACACATCCTTAGCCTTAGATCCACATTTTCCGGGAAGAAAACTCACCAACAAAGACAAAGAATTTCCAAAAACCTCAAGAACACTCACAAAGACTTTTGTTCTTTTCTTTCTCTTTGTAAAACTGATGGAAGCGGCTAAAGACTCTGAGAAGTCGAGTTTTCCCTTATAAATTGAAGGCTTAGGGTTTTCCTAGACCGACTACGCAAATCGGGGAATTAAAATCGAACCGTTAATCCGATCATATAAGGTGTCGATTGACACTCTTACCGAAGTTCTAAAATTTGGGTCACAAATTAGAGGTTTTACTGTAAATTTTCCTGTTAAATAAATACCAACATACTTTCATGTCTAAAACATTTTCCAAATGAAAAAAATAGATTGAAATTTTTAGTGGATTTAAGTCCATTGAATATGAAGTATTGTATAAGTTGATAACAAAATAACATAATTTTAAACTTTACTTCAGAAAAAATTGGCGTTGAAACAATACTTCAGAAAAGGAATTTTACAAAAAAATGAAACAACCAAAGAAAACATAAAATGTTTTGTAATTCGTAAAGGCTAAAAAAATAATCCAAAAAGAAATAAAATGTGAAGAATAGAGAAATGGAAAAAAAGTCTCCCCGTGTCTCTCTCTCTTCCTAGCTTTTTCTCTCTTGCTCGACAGTCAGCTATGGCGAAACCCAAGATATTGCGGGCTCTGACTGGTCACAAAAACCTAGTCCAGTTCTATGATGCATTTGAAGATGATGAAAATATAATGTTTATATTGTAATGGAGTAACTACAAAATTCTCAGTGAGGTTTCCTAAGCTCATTTGATCATCTTCCAATACTTTAATCTCCTTTGACCAGAGTATGCAAAGGTTGAGAACTCTTAGACAAAATCCTTTACAGGTAATTGCTAAACACACATGGTTGAATGATTGTGTGTTTGCAGTATGCTTGCTTCCCCTGTTTTGTATTTGAAGGCAAGGGAGTCGTTTGTTTTCAAGATTTAGGAGATACATAAAAGCTCCTGCTCTTAATGCAAAGTGTTGAGTTAAGTTTGTTGTTTATAGTGACATCTCTATGGACTATGTGGAATATTGTAACTTTGAATGAACGAGCATATGCTCTGTGTTGACTTAAGTTTGTTATTCACATGCATTGATGAGTTTGTGTATTTTTTGATGGCTTTGTTAATGAGTTTGTGAAATGTATTTTTCAGTTTCTCTAGTGGAGGTGAAGACGGCTACGTGAGGCTGCATCATCTGGACTCCGATTACTTCAACATCAATATTTAGATTCTTTGAAAAAGTCTTTCATTCCAGATTTTATTTTTTTCACTTTTTTATCATTTTCATATCTTTGTGTACTTACTACCAATACCAACAACACTTTAATGATACAGCTTTTGAATTTTGGCCGAATCATATGAAACGTGAAGAATGAATGGGAGTCAGGCCTACTAATAACGGAGATACCATATCTCCTCCACTCTTATCTTTATTATATAATCTATGTCGGTCTACTCCGATTAACCATTTGGACATTTGGTTCTCATCACAAACACAATCATACAGTAACATAATCTGAGAAAAAATGGTATATGTTTCAAAATTTAAGTTTTATGAAATGTTTCAAAATTTAAACAATATATATTTTACTACTAAAAATATTATAATTTTCAAAAGATTTTGTTTTTGTTTTTAAGAGCCCCAAATGGTTTCTACCATTGGAGACATATAATTTTAATTAATCTTTAAGAGATTCTTAACTTAGAAAGTTTCAAAATTTACAATTAAAATATTACTAACATTCCATGAGAGTTTATTTGCATTGGAGGTGGTCTTTTATCCAAATAGAAAAGTCTTGTAGTTATCCTTAAATCTCTAACATAGTATCTGAAGCCGGCTTAAACGATCGTTATTTGACTGGAAAGACGCAATCAGAACCACATGATTTTTTTAGTTAATTAAAATGAATAAACTAATTTAGTTAGACCGACGCTCACCGTCCACTTCTCCTACTGACCATGAATTAAATTCTTCTTTAAAATGTTAATTCGTTTTTACCGTTTACGAGTAATTCATTTTCATTGTATGGTAGGAGGAGGAGACATCAGTACATCACACCACTTGGATCATGGTAGTTTTTATTTATAATATTTTCATAGACAAAGACATGATAGGCTCAAAGCTCTTGACGAATAAAACTTTTAAGGAGAGGGAGAGGACTCAAATGAAATAAATATCTTCTAACGACTATGTAAGCTCCATGTGTTGCCAATCAATATCACAGATATTTTCGAATATAATTTGTAAAATGACATAATTATTGAATTTTAGTTTGTGGTTGGTAATCAATCCTTCTAATGTTTCACAAAAAAAAAAAAAAAAAGATTCATGTTGGCAAAGTAGACCTGATTTGTCTCGCTTAATATGATCACACAGTCACATATTTCTTTCATGTTATATATATTCTAAACTTCACATACGAATATATATTATTATATATAGGTTAATTGTTAACATAACAGCTTTCAAAACAAATAAAATAAAAGCAATAATAATCATACAAATCTTCAAAGTTCAAACGAATGATTTTTAAAAACTAACTCAACTCACTAAAACAATTATCGTTAGTAAAAATGAACCGTGAGAGTTAATAATCTAAATCAACCTTACCAAAAGCAGCATCATTCCATTTCAACCGTTCGATTTCCTCCTTCCTCCTTCTAATCTCAAAACTGAGTTCATCACAACCGTTGATTTAGACGAAGCTTCTTCATCGTCTCTCGCTAATCGTTTCAGTGGTCGAGATGACGCGTTCTCCTCCTGCATTGTTTTTCAAAACAAATAACTCTTTTAAGTTTAGCAAACTTCAAAAAGAATCACAGATCGCTTAATAATAATGAAAGAGAAAGATTCATACATCATCATCGAAAGAGCAGTTCAGATCTAGATCACGTCTCGTCCTTTTCATACTAACCGACGACGACGAACTCACCACCGGAAGTTCTACTCCCGCCGCCGTCGCCGGCACAACCTGATTCTCCGCTTCTTCTTCTTCTTCCTCATCCTCATCATAAGACTCAGCACCGTCTTCACTACTAAACCGATCGCAACAAGCGATGGTGGTGGTCTTCTTGTTCGTCTTCTTACGAGCTAAACAACAAGACTCGCAGAGAGAAACAGTTGGGCCGAGACGAAGCCCAGAGGCTTTCCAAGGCGTTAGCGACTGACAGACGCTACAAAGAAGGCATCGCGTGTGTTTCGCCACAAGAAAATTAGCTCCGTGAACCTTACCGTCGCAATCCCAACACAAACTCGCTTGATCTGACTCACAATACATTCTCGCTACACCACTACATAACTCACACATCTTCTTCCCCATCATCATCATTATTATTAGTAATCCACAACCGATCTCTTTGTATCTCTCTCTCTCTCTCTCTCTCTCTATCTCTGTTGATACAAAATGAAGTATTCTTCTTTGGTAAATAAAAGGTCTTTGCTTCTCTCTCTCTCTCTTCCCTCGTTTCTTCTGCGGACACAAATAAGGGAGAAAGCAAAAAATCTCGAGAATTTCGTGGCGCGTTTTGTGTGATTTAATTCTTTTTAAAAAGTATATTCGTCTTTTTATTTACCCCATAAACGATTTTTCGCGTTTTTAATAAAAATGTATTGGACTAAATTTATTAGAATAAGATTAAGGATTCGTTCAAACTTAATTTTTTTTATGGTGGGGGATAATAATTGTATTTAGTTTTTGAAAACATTATTTTAAGAGGCTTCTGCGGTTGAGTATTATTCTCGAATACTTAAATTTAGGAGAAATTAATAATTTGTTTTTATTTTATTTTTTTTACTTGGTCTTGAAAGCATGTACTAGGGGGGACAAGGCTCCTCTAACGTGGCGAGATAGGATTCGTTTAGTGTTAAAAAAGAAAGAGATATTTATGCGGAAGATTTTTTAGTTGATGACGTGGAGAGATCTCAGCCTCGTAAAGAGGAGAAGGAATATTCTGAGTTTATCCGACGTGGACGAATCGGGTTCTGTAATAGAGTATTATAGCCACGTGATCCCCACCTGGGAGTTGTCTCGACCTTACAAAACACGTCTAATGGGGTCCACTTCTTCTTCTTTTTTTTTTGTTTTTTTTTTCTTCTTAAAATATTCCTCACTCTCGTCTGGGTCCAAGTATTTTTGTGTGAATAAGGTTTTGTTTCTGATATGAATGTTTAAAAATTCAGTATGGTTTGTGGTTGTGTTACAGTAGGATTATTAATGGTGACGATATCAAAAAAAAATTATGCGTTTGGATTTAGAAGTTTTTGGTGTCCATGGATATCAATGTGGTTGCTGGCTATTTGATATATAAATAATCGAATTTAATATGTGTGGTCTGATATATGCCATTTCATAGAAATATCTGCAAATTTAATTAACCATTCTTATCAACCACTATTGTACTTGTTCGTTTGCTAATGGTTAAAAAAATGTGTAACTGAAAAATATTAAACCCCGATAAAAAGGCATGACCGGGTTTATTTCCCATTAATTAACCAATTTGATCAAGCTTTTAAATTACATAAAAAAAAAGGTTGATCCAAGGCAAGAAGCTGAGATCCTTTCCAAACTTGTTTTAAATAATGGGGAAAAAGCTAAAAAATACATCATATAACTTTTATTTAGAAGTTTAATAATTGGTCTTTTTTTGTTGGAAAAAAAATACTTCATCTAATTAGTATTGGTCTAAAAATACTTCATTTTTAAAGTTGTTGGTAAATTCGTATCCATGACTTAACATCCGTTAAGGGACGTTAAAAAATTATTGATGGTGTTAATTTATAAATACACATGTTAAGTAGATATATAAATCTTGTTAACAATATTTCATGGTAAGTTTCTCATGGTGTAGTTGTAACAAAGAGTTTGTTTACAAAATTAAACCTGGGTTCAAATCTACGCTTGTGCGTTTTTTTTTTTTTTTCAAAGGCTTGTGCGTTATTATTTTCCAACTTTTTTTAACTAATGGCAAACTCGTAAATATATCTTCTTTTTCATTAGCAGCGGCGGTGATGTCCAACCGTCAATTGAATAACGAACAGATCTCCGGCGGCATGGTGGTGGCTACGGCGGGACGGGTTGAGAAGGAGGAGGAGTGATGTCGGTAGGGTCGAGTTTCGGGTAAGGAGTGAGAAGGCGTGGCGGCGGCGGGAGCGAAGACCATGCGGCCATGCCATTGGAGCTCATGTTTTGGGTTTGGCTATTCTTACACTCGCAGGTTGGTTATGTCTCATCAGATGGAGAAAAAAGACGCAAGAACCTCAGATCTATTCGGTGGTTCAACTTTAATGCACGTTTGCACACCACCGCCGGCAAGAATGAAGAAGATGGTGTATTTACGAGTTTGCCATTTATTAAAAAAAATAGGTCAAAAAATCTCAATGGTAGATTCGAACCCACGTTTCTTTGGGAAAATATTTTTTTTTGTAACCACCACACCATGAGACACTAATCATTATGATTTGTTAACAAGTTTTATATTCCTACTTAACACATGTATTTATAAATTAACCCCGTCAATAATTTTTTAAAGTTCATTAACGAATGTTAAGTCACTGGTACGAATTTACCAACAACTTTAAAAATGAAGTATTTGTAGACTAATACTAATTAGATGAAGTATTTTTTTCTAATAAAAAAAAACTAAGTATTAAACTTCCAAATAAAAAATAAATGGGGTATTTTATAGTTTTTTTCCCTTTCAATAATAGATATTGTCATTTAAATTAAAGTGTTTACATGTGGTTGAAAGAATATCACAACGGTTTTTGACTTTTTGTAGATGGTCGATTTCGAAATGTGGTTTGATCCACATAACAACAAATCATCTATTCACCGAAAAAGACTACTTGATTAATTTATGTTCTTGGTTAAGCGATTTATTTTAAAATAATTAGAGAAATTGATCTCCTTTGTTAGTCGTCCACTAAATGATAAGTCACTTGAAATGAATGAAAGTTAGCAGTAAAATGAATAAACATGCAAGTGTTGGTACTTGGTATAATCGTCTGCTAATTGGTTAGAGCGATTCTGGTATGCTAGATTTAGGCATTTAGCAGTTTAAGACTCGGATTTGAGCTAGACTCGAACGAAATTGTTTTCTTGGACTATCACGTAAGTTTATTTATATAGGAAAAATATAATTCCTAATCTAACTAATTTGTGGACCAAAGTACCACAAAATATGTTTGGTTGTTGATCTAACGTGTTCGAAATTATGTCTTATCACAAAATCATGACCAAGATTAGAAGACATAGATGTAAAGTTATTATGAAAAACAAATATGTAATACGTATATAAGAATGGGAAAAAAAATAAAATAAATGAAAAGTAAAGCTAGGCGTACTCAACAAGCTTGAGAAAAAATTTACGTGTCGAAGATTAGTGGTGTGAAGCAGGGATGAAGTGTGAACTTTGAAGAATCAAAGAAACACGAGATGTCTTCATTTGAGAGCCACATGCCTTAAAAGGAGTTGATGAGTGGAGGCG
>NC_025702.1:13597352-13604404 GCF_000633955.1 Camelina sativa
AAAGAATATCACAACGGTTTTTGACTTTTTGTAGATGGTCGATTTCGAAATGTGGTTTGATCCACATAACAACAAATCATCTATTCACCGAAAAAGACTACTTGATTAATTTATGTTCTTGGTTAAGCGATTTATTTTAAAATAATTAGAGAAATTGATCTCCTTTGTTAGTCGTCCACTAAATGATAAGTCACTTGAAATGAATGAAAGTTAGCAGTAAAATGAATAAACATGCAAGTGTTGGTACTTGGTATAATCGTCTGCTAATTGGTTAGAGCGATTCTGGTATGCTAGATTTAGGCATTTAGCAGTTTAAGACTCGGATTTGAGCTAGACTCGAACGAAATTGTTTTCTTGGACTATCACGTAAGTTTATTTATATAGGAAAAATATAATTCCTAATCTAACTAATTTGTGGACCAAAGTACCACAAAATATGTTTGGTTGTTGATCTAACGTGTTCGAAATTATGTCTTATCACAAAATCATGACCAAGATTAGAAGACATAGATGTAAAGTTATTATGAAAAACAAATATGTAATACGTATATAAGAATGGGAAAAAAAATAAAATAAATGAAAAGTAAAGCTAGGCGTACTCAACAAGCTTGAGAAAAAATTTACGTGTCGAAGATTAGTGGTGTGAAGCAGGGATGAAGTGTGAACTTTGAAGAATCAAAGAAACACGAGATGTCTTCATTTGAGAGCCACATGCCTTAAAAGGAGTTGATGAGTGGAGGCGTTTGGAGTTTAGAGGGTTTTGTTTTTTTACTTTTAAATGTGCGTGGATGAGAACTTTTGAACAACTTCGAAAGAAGCCTCGAGTTCCATACATATATATATATATATACATCACGAATTACTCCTTATTTTCCTTGTTTCTTTTCCATTTATGTTTTCTTTTTCAAGTCTTTTTTTTACAATGAAAGTAGTTTAAGCAGTTCGATACATCCCTCTTCGTCAGGGTGAAGCAAAAATATGAGTGATCAACCCAATTGTGATAACAAAAAAAGTTTGATCATATGTTTTTTAATTTTTGAAAAATGAAAGGTAAATCTGCATAGAAGAAACAAAATAGTAAATAGTAACCAAACAATAAAAAGATTTTTAAAAATATATTAAATATTAAATAAATCAAATTTCAATGATAATACTAATACTACTTTTAATGTATATATAATGAATTTTATATTTGATTTCACAATAAAATTTGTAAATTAAATTTAAGATATGTCATATTAAATATTAATAATTAGTTTTAACCTACAATAAAATTTTAAGAGTAATTTAAAATATTTTTAATTTTTATTTACGATATAAACATGAATCTCTTAAATTTGTTTTACTATTCATACAGTTTTCAAATAGAGCCTTAAGATTAGTTTAACATGAAATTCATATCAAAAATATTTTTTCCGTCAATACATTGTGAAAATATGAAAATTATTTTATTACAAAATTGAAATATTATAAATAAACAAATTTTTTATTTATTTTAAAATAAAAAACGAATTTTAATATTTGTTTTTTTTTTTGTTCTATTTGTTCCTCATCAATTTTGGAGAGGAACATTTTTGTTCTATTGTTTCTTATTTTTTGAAGAATGTAGAAGAATGTAAAGGAAAATATATTACTTTCAAATGGTAAAAAAATTGTGGAATAAAGAAGAATGTGATATTTCTCTTCATTTTTTTCATAAATTGTGGTCACCATTTGGAGCCTAAATTTCTTTACAAAAAAAAATAAGAAAATAAAAACTTTATCGATTGTTTTTGAGGGAGAAATTCCAAATATATGAATTTGTGTTTTTTGTTTTTTGTTTTTTCTGAAAAAAATCGAAACACTCTCACAAACTAGATAACTTGCGGGCAGATTATATTTTTCTTTACGTAAAATAGAAAAAGAAAGGGAGAACGAAAAAAGAAAAAGATAATTTGTTTTTTGAAAATCTTAACGACTGCAAAATAGATTTTTTTTTGGAAGATTAAAGCTAAAACTATCGCAGAAACTCATGGCCTAAAATGTATATAGAGACACCAACCGGCTACGAACTAAAACAAGCACATAACACCATCTAATAATTTGCTCTGTTTCGTTTGAACTAGTTTAATTAATCACAACTAGTTCTTTTTGAAGAACTTAACATCAAATGCCACTATGTATTATATATCAACCTTAAAGATATGTAAGGTAGAGACGTACGTGACAATGAAAAAATAATCGCATAAACATAAGAAAAGGTGACACTGTCGTCAATCTATCTAGTAGTATAATATAACACCGCAAAGTGTACCACATCAATTTTGTAGCGTAAGGAAATAAACTTTCGTTAGTTAGAGTTAATTAATATTAAGTGTGTCAAATTATGTAATTTAACATCAACATTAAGATTTGATATTATCAACAAACTATATGACATCGCACATCATTGTCCAGCAGAGAAGAAATAAGGAATTTTCTTAATAAACAGTAAATTCATCGAAGCAAATTAATTATGGTCTTACAAACTCTAACACTTTTCTCAATCCTCTCTTAATGGCATCACCCAAATCCTCAACAAGACCAAGCCAACAAGATCAAGAACCCACTAAGTTCCAAGATTTCTTCCCTACAATGGCTGGAAAACTCGGTGGAGATGGTCTAATCGAAGAGCTATGCAAAGGGTTCGAGCTTCTTATGGATAAAGACAAAGGAGTCATCACGTTCGACAGCTTACGAAGTAACGCATCCACGGTTCTTGGACTTGGAGATCTAACGGACGAAGATGTTCGATGTATGATCAACGAAGGAGATTTCGATCGAGACGGTGCGTTGAATCAGATGGAGTTTTGTGTTCTCATGTTTAGACTTAGTCCTGAACTGATGGAAGCGTCACGATGTGTTGTGACGGAGGTGATTGAGGAAGAGTTTTCCGATTGTAGTCACCGGCAATGATAGAGAGAAGTAGAGAACCTTCTTTCTCTGTCAGTGTCTTTTAACTAATTTCTTACAAAATTAAAAGAAGACGATTCACAATATAATAAATTAATAATGTTGTTTTTATTCTCTCTTTGATTTTCCATTTTCCACTATTGTTACAGCTCATAGAAACTGTTTGATTAATACGATATGTAAAAACTATCGAGAAACAAAATAGCAAAGGATAATTTTATTCAAACTTTTTAGTTTAGGCTTCGTTTGTAAACATGGACAGGTAAATAATGATTGACCGAAAAAAAAAGATAAATAAATAATTCTACAGAGTGAAAATATAAATGTCACAAAATTTTGGCTATTTTTTTGTTTTACAAAGAAAATCACTAAGATTTGGATTTTGTTTGCTTTGATAAGGTAGATAATATATTTGTTGTGGTAATGTCTGCTCTGGTTATTTTCTTTCCAATACAATCTCTAGAATCCAAATCTTAGTGATTTTCTTTGTAAAACAAAGAAAATAACCATAGCAGACATTACCACAACAAATATATTATCTGCTTTATCAAAGCAAACCATCTTTGAAGCAAGGAATCTGCTTGTAGGAGATGAGTCTTTTAACGGATATAGTGCCATAGTGGTGCCAATAACAACATGTGGAGAGACATTCGAAAATGAATTGAAGAGTCTATGTGAATTGCATAATGCATGTAAACATATCAATTGTATAATTTTTAATCGACGCGGTTAACAGAGTGATACGGAGGGTATTCGTTATGCTTACATATTTATATGAATTTGTAACTTTATAATCAATATAGGTTTTCAGTTTCTCATTGATGTGCTTTTAGGTTTGAAAACCTAAAGAAATTTAAAAGAGCATTATATGTAGAGATGAAAATTATTGGAATGATATCCAATCAAAAAAATTTGTTGATGATCATGAAGACTCCTCACAGTCATTTTCTTGCTTAGGTTGTGTGCATGATTCCTTTAATCACTCAATCTAATCTCATATAATTAGCTCAAGTTCCGTTTAAGTACAAAATCAGAAAAGAAAGCAAAGAGAAAATAGAAGTAAAAACAACAAAAAAATTTTGGACGGAGATGGATTTTTGAAGACAGCTATTAGAAAAAATATAAGGTGCAAGTAAATATACTCCATAATTAATAACGATTACATTAGCAAAATTGGAAGGAAGTTTTTGGTGGCTTTTTGATAGTATATTTTTTTAAAAAAAAAATACACATTAACTATGTCCAATGTGAACACTTTCCCCACTTGCGCAATCAATTTAATGATGTTTCAAAAAAAAAAATCAATGATGATTATGTTCATGTTTATCACTGTCCTATTTTGGCAATTAATTAAATACTATACTCTAAATAATTAATCAGTCGGGGGATTACATTATGTAGTGTTACATTTAATACTCCAAAACCAATTTTAATCTCATTTCTAGAAATCGTGCTATCATAATGTGTTATTAATGCATTTCTTTTTTGTAGTGAAATCTCATTCATTGTGTATTTGATTAAACTGAAGTTATTTTCTTATTTAATTTTAAAATTTACTTTTTTATCATAGTCACAAAGGTAGTGACATAATTTATGACCAAACTAACTGAAATAGTGACTAATTGTAACAAGAACATTTGTAACTAGTAATGACGTAAATTTAGTCACACAACTCTTATTATAGTTTAGTTACCATATTTGGTCACAAATCCATATTTATATTTGTGACTATATATTTTGTAACAAATTTGACATAAATAGTGACATAAGTTAGATACCTTTATTTTAGTCATAATATTATGACTAAACGGTAACGTATCTATGCCAGTCACAATATTATGAGTAAATGGTAACGCATTTATTATGACTAAATGGTAACGCATTTATTATGACTAAATGGTAACGCATTTATGATCATGTCAATATATCACAATTTTGTATGTAAATTACTAAATTGTTATAATATTCAGACCAAATGAATAGTCACATTTTTCTGGTCACAATATTCACTTTTTTTTTTGTAGTGCAAGTGTATGTGAAGTAGGGATGTTCAGTTTGTTTGACGAAATTATTCGATTGAGAGGTAGAGAGTCTATATATCCTTCTTCGTCGAAGAATTTTTTTGTTTGTTTTAAGTCTAAGATATTCAAAATGTGATATGGCCTATGACTATATATTGAGCCTCTTTGATTTTTGCAAATGTGTTGCTCTTTTCCTCCTATTGAGCGAGAAAAAATAACATAAACATATAATATTTAAAGATTTGGATCTTCATGTTATATATAAACAAGATTTGTCTTTGAATAAAGTAAATCATGTGGTTTTACAGTTGGGTTTTTGTTTTTGGAGAGCTAAGTAAAATACTAAAAACAAATAAAAAATGGCCAACTAAAATAAAACAAAATAAAATTTTCCTTTCACATATAAAGAAAATGGGAGGCTATAAAAATATTTATAACAAACGTCTTAACATATCATCACTCATCAAAGTCCACATTTAATTATTAGATCTGTGAGTGTAGTTTCAACTTTCAACCCACCTGATCATATTTCTACTTTTCATGGGTCAATTTTCTTTTATAAAGCAAAATATAGGTTGCACATTGCGAGTGTATACATCATCATGTAGGTAGGCTAATGCGTGTAGCCATGCAGTTCATGAGATCCTGCAAAAGAAGACCAAATCATGCATGTACGTATCTTAAGCGACACTTCATTTGGTCAATAAAGTTATATAAAGCCGATTACTTTGTTTCCACGACATATCTAGACAGCAGAATAAGGGGTGAACTGATCATTATAAAAGAAATGGGGTGTAAAAGCGAAGCATCCTTGAACCACAAGCCAACTTTGGCATTTTTATCATTTTCTTTTTATCTTAATTTGACACCAGTAAAAACTAGAAATGCATTATTACCTTAAATAACAATATGAAATGACATGATGTTTATCATATCTATGTCGACGTTTTCCTAGTAGTTAGAAATGAAATACTCAAGTGCTGCACCCTGCACCATGATTATGCAAAACGAAGAAAAAACAATAACGCATTCGATACTCATTTGATAGGATGACCCGTCAAAATCACGTCCACATTCATTTATTTGATCTCGTATCACAACTATTACTATAGTATATATATCTATCGTCAAACAACGTATAGTTGTAATTTTATACTGTGTTATATATTATCTTATTATTGGTTGGAAAATTAGACATAGTCGTCGTAGTTTTATGCTTGGATGTAGAAAATTACAAGTCAAAAAAGAACAAATAATAATAATGACGAGAGCGATGATGCAAGAGCTTGGAATCGGAATATGAATTGGATCAAAGAGCCGTCGAGAACGAGATCCAGTGGCTAGAATCTAGATTGTCTTCTTCGGAGATCGGACGGACAAGATTTGTTGGACCCTACCCTCCGGTCAATTTAACACCTACTCGGTGTTGTCTTCATGGGGCTCGGACCATATTCGTTGACTTGTTTCACTTTCTCAATTTCTCAATCCTTCTCCATAAATATCTTATCCATAGTTTCTTATAACTTATGATTCAAATTAGTTGTGAATTATGTGCTGGCTATGCATTAGGTGTAACTAAAATGAGGTTGAATGATTGGTATGGTAAAAAAAAAATTGAATTCGATAAATTTGTGATTTTATGACGATTTTAGTTTGATTATAACATTTATAATCTTCCATTTTGTGTTACAAATTTTTTTAGTTATAGAACTAAGACATGTTAGTCACTAAACATCTTGTGTCAGTATTGTGTTTAGATTGATTAGTTATTTAATCATGTAATTTTTGAATAGATAAACACCATAATTTCAGGTTTTGAAAAGACATCTTCTAGAGAAAACAAGTATAAGCTGAAAGCTCTGTTTTTTTTATTTTTTTTTTTATGTACAGAAATTAAAAACAATATTGAGGGAAAACGAACATGATGATGATGAGCGTGACAGCAATATATCATCATTATTATGTTATTTTTATCATTTTTTTTGTTTTAAATAAAACCAAAGTTTTTTCATTTCCCGCACCAACCCCACTTTTCTTTATTTTCTTCCATCCAATACAAAGACCAGGTGCCAAACGACTGCGTTTTTATTTGACCACGTC
>NC_025702.1:13611526-13625663 GCF_000633955.1 Camelina sativa
CACAAAAAACATGACATCATGCGATTATGTGTTTTAATGTTCTTTTTTTACCTAAAGTATGACAATGCAAATGTGATTTCTATTTAATATTTAAAGATAAGGCGTAACATTTTGTTTCTTCAAACTGATGTTTTTTTTTCGTATAAATATTTACTAAACAAACGTTATGTTTGATTTTTTTTTTAATTTTCATGAAAGTTTAATTGCAAATATTTTTGTTCAAATATCGAAAAAGGGAAATTAATATAAATTAAAAAATCCACAAAAATTTAATAAAGCCATTTTTAATTTTTTTTTTATGTGAACAACATAAGATATGTTATTTATACACTAGATATTATTAATACACCCCTAAGTTGAACAAATATTTAGGGGTTGTATTTGATAAATTAAAGAGTATGGGGAAAGAAATAAAGAAAAAAGAAGAAAAAAAGATTTATGTCAAAAAAAAAAAAAAAAGGATAGAGAAGAAGAAGAACACAGAGATCATCTTCTCCAACTCTATAAATACGCTTTCTCCATTTTCGGATCGTTGAACAATCAATCAATCTCTCTAAAACGTATTTAGTATCTTCTTCATAGATTCTCGAGAGGAGTACTTCTACTTCGATGGCGACTAAAGTGTATATCGTGTATGTTTCAAGTTTCCATTTTTTTCTCCTTTTTTTTTTTTTTTTTTTTTTTTTTGGTGGGTTTTAAATTTGCGATTTTGATGATGGGTTACGCTCTTAAGCCATGCGTTCGCTTTCTGATTCACTTCACTGACTTTGATTTGATCTTATATGATCAGTGTTGATCGACGAATTTTTCAATTGTTTTGTTTGATTTATGTGAATTTTCCTTACTTTGTGATGGTTTGATTTATGATTTTTGGCTGCCTGAATCTCTACTTTTGTGATAAAGCAATTTGCTTTATATGTTGTTTCATTGGTATTTTGATTCAATTTTGGATCTTTGATACTGAACTTTTATGGATTCTTAAAGTGGCTTTGGTGGGGTTTGATCTCAAGTTTTGACTTTTGAAGTCATTTGACATTTGCAGGTACTATTCTATGTATGGTCATGTTGAGAAATTGGCTGAAGAGATAAGGAAAGGAGCTGCCTCTGTTGAAGGTGTTGAAGCCAAGCTATGGCAGGTGATAAGGGGTTTAACTACTTTGTTTCTGTTACTGAAGTACTCTTGCATTGTCAATCTAACAATAACACAAAAAGGCTATGAAGTGTGTCTTTACTACTATGATTGAGTCTTTTAAGTAGTTTGGGCCATTGCCATTTTCAAGTTTCTTAATTTTGGATTCTTG
The DNA here is from genome assembly GCF_000633955.1 of Camelina sativa. Lineage (NCBI taxonomy): Eukaryota > Viridiplantae > Streptophyta > Magnoliopsida > Brassicales > Brassicaceae > Camelina > Camelina sativa. The sequence continues at coordinate 13,612,828 of NC_025702.1, forward strand.
ACTGCTCATTTGCTTTTGCAATTTCTAGACTCATAGAGAGCTTCATTACTTTTCTCTGCGTTGTTTACTTGGTATATGGTATTACGTGTTCTGCTTCACTGACTTTGATTTGACTAAGAGGACATGTTTCTTTTTTGGACTCTGCTTATCGAGGTTTCGTGTTTCCTGATTCTTGCTGCAACTCTTTTACAATAACATGTGTTGTTGCATATTCTCAAATCATGAATTACCATATTAGGCTGCTTAGTTATATAAATCTATGTGAATCATTGGACTTGATGAATTGTTGTTGTCAACAGGTACCAGAGACACTTCCAGAAGAAGCACTTTCTAAGATGAGCGCACCACCAAAGAGTGAATCCCCAATCATCACTCCCAACGAGCTAACTGAAGCTGATGGGTTTGTCTTTGGCTTCCCAACAAGATTTGGTATGATGGCTGCTCAGTTCAAAGCCTTCTTGGATGCAACTGGTGGACTCTGGAGGACTCAGTCACTCGCTGGTAAACCAGCTGGTATCTTCTACAGCACTGGCTCTCAAGGTGGTGGCCAGGAAACCACCGCGTAAGTTCTCATCAAGAACAAACAACACTTGGCATCATCTCTTACAATCTATTTATATATATACTTATCGAAAACGTTTTCTGTAAACTATAGATTGACGGCCATAACTCAGCTGGTCCACCACGGGATGTTATTTGTTCCAATTGGTTACACATTTGGCGCGGGAATGTTTGAGATGGAGAATGTGAAAGGTGGAAGCCCATATGGAGCTGGAACATTTGCAGGAGACGGTTCGAGGCAGCCAACAGAGCTGGAGCTCCAACAAGCATTTCACCAAGGCAAGTACATTGCCACTATCACCAAGAAGCTCAAGGGATCTACTGCTTAGATCTCAGACGATTATGGTATTCAATAAGAAAAAAGAAAAAAGAAAAAAACAGTTTGGTTCTTGTTTTTATAAATCATATAATTCTTTATCTTTCAATTTGGGGACTTTTGTGATTTTTCGGGTTTAATTATTATCTTAAAATACATGATATTATTTCACAGCAATAATTCTTGTCTTTGTTTCTACGTATAGATATGTATGATTTGTACTTGTGTTACACTCTAAACAAATATGCGTCGTCATTGTTCTTATTAGTTAACTTTTGTTATACTTGAATTTTTTGTTTTTTGGGTTTCATTAACTAATTTCTCGGTTTACACTTTTACCATATAATGTTGAACTTTTTACTAACAAAAATTACATCAGAAATGTAAAATGATATATTTTGTAAAAATAAATATATATTAAAACTTTAAGCAACTTATCATAAAAAAACAACAAAGAAAGATGCAAAGTGAGAGAGCAATATTTATTGAATCCCAGTAAAGTCCCATTACTAGCAAATGTGGCCCAATTGTTGGATTGTAATGTAGAAAAAAACTAGTGTTGACATTACTTGCAATTACTAAAACTCTACCGCTAAAATGAAGACTTGAAATGGTTTCAGGTACTAAAATTTTCAATAGTCACTCAGAACAATGACAAAGAGATCCCCATAAGCCAATTGGCTATGACGACTGACTGGGTAGCTAAACACCAGGAGTTCGATGCAATTCCTCTTCCCCTTGTGGGAGTCATAAGGCCAGTGAGCCGTGCCGTGAAAAGAAAAAAAAAATAGTCACTCATAACAATGATTACTAACTCTTATTTACGTTAATAGTTATTGTTTATAAAAAAAAATGTGTTGCTTGAAGTTTACAATCAGCGTTTTAAACTTGTTTTATATCGGCCAGGTCCTTTTACAAACTAGAAAAATAGCTCGCTCTTACTAGGGTAAATTATATATATTAGCCATAGAGTGAGTTTTTTTAACATACTTGGTCAAAATTAAATGTTTCTTCCATAGTTTAGCAACTAGCCATATTTTAGACGAAAATGCCCTTAAACCAAACCACATGCAGTTAGATTTGTTATATTTGTGTAGTTGGTGTAATCAATTTTTTGCCACTTTAGTTAGCTACAGTATTTTGATTTTAGCATTTAATTTATAAAATAAAAATATAATAAAATAATATTACAAGAGAGAGCATAATAATTTTCATTTTCTTTTATTTTCCATTTTTCTCTTTAAACTTTTATAACTATATTTTTCATAATTTAAGTTAATTTTATTTTTCTCTATATTTTAAGTTCAATTTTTCTATTTTTTCAAATTATATTTATTTTCTTAATTTTTATAGTTCAAAATAGTTTCGAATATTACCATTACCATGTACGTACATGGTAATGATTTGTGCATTCATATATACATACACATTAAAATAATTTATATTAATACGCTTATTTATAAACAAAACATTCAAAACATGTACGTACGCAAGTAATCTTAATGTACGTACATATGAACACACAAGTTATGTTAATGTACGTACATATGAACACACAGGTTGTTTACAAACAAAACATTCAAAACATGTACGTATACAAGTTATTTTAATATAACATTTAAAACATGTACGTACATTCAAAACATGTATATGTGTAACGCCCCGACCGCCACCTCTTTATGGACCCCATTTCCAAACCCAGTCCCTAGACCCACATTTCTTAATGGGCTTTACATCCTCTCACTAGGCCCGTGAGCCCATCCATATCTGAAGACCGGTTTGCTATGTCCGGAAGGCTTTAAATACTTGTTACCATCCCTACAAATCACCACATGATCTTTCCATGTGTTTTGTCCTCACTCGCACAGTTCCGACAGTTACTTCCCGGAAGGTCACCCATCATGAGACTACTCCAGTTCAAGCACGCTTAACTGTGGAGTTCTTTCAGGCCCCTTGACCGAGAAGATAATTGCACTTTGGTGACATAGGTGGCCAAATCAATTATTTTAAACCTCTCCGCAAGTCTCTAAAGCCGGGGTATCACAATATGAGAGACACGAAGACAATCATCATAAAGCAAACTATGTCATTTAATATTGTTTGAGACTAATTAGGGAGATAAGTGACACAATCACACATAAAGATCTGTATAACTAAAAGATGCAATATCACATTCTCACAATTACAAATAGTAAATATCTTTTATTTGTTAGGCAACATAAATAGTAGATCTCTTTTCCCCCACAAAAGAATAGTAACTATTTCATTCTAATGATTTTGTTAGAGAAATTGTGGTATTTGAAAAAAATGAGAAACAATAAGTTGATATATTAACTCTATTATTTGGATTACATAGTAAGGTTTTTTTAGGTGAATTTAAGAGTGATGATTGATTTTCAAAGAAAAAAAAACTTGTTAAGCATAAGTCAATATGATCGTGTAAGTATACAATTAATTTTATCTTTTAGATTCTATTTAGTGGTTATGTACGTTAAATCGATATATACGATCATATACGTTATAAGTCAATATGATTGTGTACGTATATGTTTTGAGATTTAATTTTTAGGGTTTGTATAGGAGTTGTGTATATCTAAGTCAATATTGTCTACATATACAATTTAAGGCTTAATTTCTTAGGGGTTGTGTACATTTAAGTTTGTATGACCATGTGTAGCTCACTCTCCCGAAGGGAGCTTAGCAACAGTAGTGAGTTAGAAACAGCAGCCGCGGATCAGTCGGAGAAGTGTACATATATAACTTAGAGTTTGTGTAGGATTGTGTACGTTTACGTCAAATCGTGTATGTATACTATATGTTGCGGTTTGGTGTACGTACATAACTTTATTTTGTTTAGTGTACGTCCATAAGTCCGTATTAATGAAGGATATTACTGTAATTTTGTAGTCATTTTGTATCTTCTTCTACAAACCTAGCTAGTATTGTCGTTGTTGTTCACCGGAAAGTTTTTCATTTTCTTCTTCTCACCAGAGTTCTACATACTCAAACACATCGGCATTTCCTCCTCTTCTTCTTCTCGCCAGAATTCTACACACCCAAACTTGCTGGAAATTTTTACCACTTCTTCTTTTCGCCGGAATTATACACAACCAAACTCACTGAATCTTCTAACACACCGAAATTGTATACACCCAACTTGTCGGAACTGTACAGACCCAAACTTGCCGGATTAAGTAGTTTAACTATTAGAGAATCAAAGAAACTAAAAATTGGAAATTTTACCCAAATTTTCTAACTTTTTCATGGTGAGATGATGAATTTTGTGTTTATCTCTCTCCCTTTTTCTTGTTTTTTTAAAAGTTAATTACAATCAATTTTTTTTTTTGTTATATAGAAACTAAACGATTGCAATGGTTTGATAACTAAACGAAAAACTAGTTATCCATTTACAAGAGCATTTTTGTCAGTTTTTAGTTAGTGGATATTTCATGTGAAGTCAATATGACTTTGTCATTTGGTGAAAGATTTTTTTTATTTGGTGTGATATGTGAAAATTTCTTTTTTTATTATTCCTTTGTTTTTCCAAAACTCAGTGAGTTTTTTTTGTGATTGTGAAAATTATTTTCTTAATCAACACACCCACAATATTATACTCAAATGTACAGTATACCTAATACCTTACAATGTTCAGCACTTCTTTACTTTTTTCATTCATTATCAACCGTACCCGGAGTATACTACAGGAACATTTTGATATTAGTTTAATCTTAATTATAAGGGTTCGTTTAAGCTTGAGCATCATGGATTCGAATATGCTCCAAAACGAGGATTACTGAAGGATTCTTAGACGATAGTGTAGATATAGAGATTAGTACAATTAATTCCTCTACACACGCGCGCGCGCGCACACACACAAACAATCTAATAGAAAAGAGTTAATATTGTGACAAAAAAAAAAAGAGTTAATATAATAACAAAGTTCACATCCCAATTTCAATAGTTTGCTGCATGAACGAGTGGCAACACAATGTTAGGTATAAGTTGATATTCATGTGCATGACCCGAAAAAGAAGTATCATGTTCATGTCGTTCGATGAATCATGGTATCTACTAAGATATAATTTCCAATGACGATGCCAATTCTTATTCCTTTTTTTTCTTTTTTAGTTTTTGTTTTCTTCCAAATATTGCTTATTTATTTTTGTGGGTCCTTGTAGCTCTAGTTTTCGGTAAGATGAAGATATATATAGGTCTTAAGAAAATTATAGAACATGAATTGTTTAGCTAAGTTTTCTTAACTCGAAAAAGACTGACAAATCATGAAATCTTCAATCACTAGTGACTTCAGCATAAGTAGATAACTTGTACGTCCCATATTGAAATCGAAAATACACCACCATCAACACTTCATGGTAACTATATCTTGTTTTTACTCTGGTATAAACGATGGTAACTATCTAATTCAGTTTACACTTGTATAATTTCTTACTTCTCTTTACAGCTTTCGGCCATTAAAAAAAAAAATGTTCGCATTATGTCAGTACGTATAGTAGAAAAGGAAATTAGTAAAAAAAAATAATGCTATAGCCTATAGGCAGCGGGTTAACCAATTTGGTTAGGAAAATGAATGAAAATTACGTGAAAAGAAGATGTACATTATGATGATAATATTGGCAATATAATAAAGGTCAGGAGACATACAAACATTGCATTAATTAGTGTAATGTTTGTGGTTTGTGTGTCACTGTATGTCAGTAAGTGTATGTGTATTTATATTAGTGTACAATACGTATAGTATATATACACGTATGTTCCACTGTCAACAGCCCATGATGAGCATGTTTGTTTGTAGTTTATACTTATCATGCTATTGTTCTGATGTGGCATAACTAAGTCTTAATTTATTTATTATTCGAATAAGCATATACAATTTCATGTTAGGGTATCATTAATGGGACAACTTTTTTTTGTGTTCTTAGATTAAATATATAGTAAAAATAATGTTACATCAGTTGTTAAGATCATAGGTAAAAAAAATGGGAGAACTAATTATGGTGTTCTTAGAATAAAGATATAGTGAAATAATATACTTAAACATATTACAAATTATAAAAACTTATAAAATAACATTTAAATTGCTTACTTATATAAAAGCAATTGTATACTTATAAATTAATATAATATTCTTAAACATATTACAAATTATAAAAACTTATAAATTAACATTTAAATTGCTTAAGGCATCATTAATGGGATAACTTTTTTTTGTGTTCTTAGATTAAATATATAGTGAAAATAATGTTAGATCAGTTGTTAAGATCATAGGTAAAAAAAATGGAAGAACTAATTATGGTGTTCTTAGAAAGATATAGTGAAATAATATTCTTAAACATATTACAAACTATAAAAACTTATAAAATAACATTTAAATTGCTTACTTATATAAAAGCAATTGTATACTTATAAATTAATATAATATTCTTAAACATATTACAATTATAAAAACTTATAAATTAACATTTAAATTGCTTACTTATATAAAAGCAATTATATACTTATAAATTAATATAATATTCTTAAACATATTACAATTATAAAAACTTATAAATTAACATTTAAATTGCTTACTTATATAAAAGCAATTGTATACTTATAAATTAATATAATATTCTTAAACATATTACAATTATAAAAACTTATAAATTAACATTTAAATTGCATACTTATATAAATGAAATATTTTCTTTTTTTCCAAAAAATCTCGTCCAATCACATGAAGCCACGTCAAATAAGAACTGAGCTTAAATTAGTTCTACATAAAGAACTAAAAAAAGTGTTCTAAGCCACTATTCATTATTTTTATAATTTTTTTGGGCTTAGAACACCTTTAGTGTTCTCCCATTAATGATGGCCTTAGCGGAGAAATTTCAGCATAAAATATGAAGCAAAATGAAAAACATTTAAAAAAATTATTTGTCATACAAAAAAAATCGAGGCACTGTTGTGTTATTTATTTAAAAGAAACTGAATTTAAAACAGGGAGACATGGAAAATTAGAAATCCAGAACACATCATAATACACTGTCGTTTTTACTGCTACAGTAACACTGGGCCAAGAATAATGAGCCTACACTGTAAGCCCAGATAGGGAACAAAGTTTTAATTGCGCTGCACGTGCGGTGTACCTTAAGTGGTCTCTCCGGTCAAAAGGTCAACAAACAAAAATTTAAGCCACACGTGTAAGTATTTCTTTGAGTGATTGTCTAAATGGCCACGTGACAAATCCAGCAAATAACCGACACTCGGTTTTGTGCCATACCAAAATCATTGAAAGTTTATGTCATTCTCTTTGTAGTCCATGATAATGATTGTGAACAAAAATTGGTTTCAATATTAGGTAAGAGTATAAAAAATGTTGGTGAATGGTGATACCAATAATCAAAACAAATATATGTCTTTAATCTCTGTTTTTGCCTCTTAAAATTGAAAAGAAAAATATTATCGTAATCTAAAATCTATTCTTATGGGGAAGAACTTTGTACTACATTCATTTCTTTTAACATAATAGAATGAAGATGCTGAATATTATTCTAACACATTAAAACTTGAAATTTGAAAATGTCTCATCTACATGCGCTCTATTATTTAATCAACTAATTATATCCCTTGAAGCCTAAAAATAATCTCTTTTTCGATCCTTGAACCTTTTGAGTTTTGATGATTCTTGTTCATTTCTCGATGGTATATAGAAAACTATAGTTGTGTAATTTACTAAAAACGCATAACAATCAGAGAGAATTATGGCTTTATGATGATTTTGCCTTTTGAAGCAAATACCAAAACAAGTAAAGTTCTCATTCTATGCGTAATGTAATGTATGTTATAATAATGATAACTATATTCACATCCGCACATACGTGCGGGGTTGATTTTATACAAATAAACTTGAGTAATATTAATCCTCTTAACTTCTCATTTGCTTTATAAATTGAACAGAAACTATTTAATCAAAACACAAAAACAGAATAATATAGAAAATGATAACGCATACAGGTTCTGGAATACTTTCAGAATTCATTGTCTTATTTAAAAATAATCCATCTTTCATACTCTTAAAATTATACTTAGAAAATTGAGACCACCCTAAAAATTAGCATATGTTATAATCTCTGTATAAAAAAGTTTAAACTTATGATCTTAAATTAGGAGATGGCTCCTTAGGCTTCTCCAGCTATGTTTACTGTAAAACCTACATAAACACATTGTAGTTGTTAGTTTATTTAAATAAAATCTAAGAAAGAACAAATAATTATAAATAAAAAGAGAGACATAGATTAAACGGAACATGTTAACATGCATATAACAATCTGGAAAAAAGGATTTAACAAAGAACACAAGAAGCTAATAGGTTTTGGTTGTTTGAAAAAAAAAAAGGTTTTAGTTTTAGCGTAATATAGATTTGAGAGTTTTTGTTGAGTTGAAAATTACAGTAAAACCTCTATAAATTAATAATGTTGGGACCAAGACATTTTATTAATTTATAGTGATATTAATATATAGGTATATTTTTTATTGTTTAATTTTTAAAAAATTATGAATTGAGACAATTTTTGCAAAATAAGATTATAAATTTGGATGTTGCAAATTTTATGGTATTAGAATTAAATTTGAAATAATTAAAAAATATTATTGACAATGAATTACAAATATTGTAGATAAATTCACTTATACACATGACATAAATATTCAAATTTATGAATAAGAATATCAATTATCGTATTTTTAATAGTCTATCAAACTATCAAAATGTAAATGTTGCATATTTAGAAATTGAAAACTTTAAATGTTTTAGCTGTTTTATGAAATGTTATAGAATATTTTATATCATTATAGTTTGAAGATACAAATACAACAATTATTTTATAGATATGAGGTTTAAGGAAACATACTTTACTATATCAGCATATATATATATATATATATATATTTATATGATTATTAATTTATGATATTATTGGACCATATTTTACATTGGGATTTCAAAAAAATTATTATCTTATTATCTTATCGAATTTTGATATTTTTTACACTGTCCCAACTTGGGACTAGCAAAATTTATTAATTTATAGTGCTTATTAATTTATAGAGTATTAATTTATAGAGGTTTACTGTATTTAGATTACTGCGATATTTATACAACAAAAGAAGTCGTTTAAAATGTAAGTCGCTAACATTTGGTAAGTTGCTAAGATTTTGTAAATTAGAATATTTCAAAATCGTGTAGATTATGTTAACTTTCCGAAATTTTGGTATAAATTGTCAAATATGTTTTTCTTATTAACCGCATATATATTTTTGTAGAAGAGATTGAATTTTTCTAATATTAGCAAAATAATTGTAATGTTATAAGGAAAGAAATAAAGTATGATGTGCTAATTACGTGGGTTGATTTTCTTTTCTTTAAGTGTAGTACTTAATTTACGTGGATAGATTTGTTTAGATTTAATGGCATATACAAACGAATATTGTGTTACCATATTTGTTATTTCCGATTTTTATGTGTTTCACTTAATTGCATCATTGTTTATAGTAGGTATTAATACTAGCAGTGAACTGTTCGATATTGTGTCATGAGTTTTCGAGATTCATTTAGATTTAGTTGCGGAAAATATTGCATTTGGGTTATCTCATTTAATTGCATCCGATTTGGTTCGGCTATCAACCTATTTGGTCATGGAGGTTATCAATCTGTTTGGATACATGATTTATATATTTTTATTCTGTTTTTAATGATATTTCATGTAATAATCTCTTAATCTATGTCTACTTATTAAAAATGTTTCCTTTTAATATTATAGATTTTTTTACTTTAAACCCTGTCTAATTGCAAGAACAGTAAAACTGGATTAAAACTTCTAAAAGGCTGGAGAACTTAAAGGAGTCAACAAGAGATAACATACACCGGCTATGTACATATGACTAGGAACTAAACATATTTTAGAACGAAAACAGTAGAGAAAATTTAAAATAAAGATTAAAATTAGACACACAAGACATGATAATTAATCACTTTTCATCGATATTCATATGATTACAAAAACAGTTCAAATGGGACTAGAACTCATAGAGACTCTTCTTCCTCAATGTTTCTTCTTTAGTTACTCCCCCATTGCTTGTGACCAGGGACCCATTTAGGACACTTGGGGCTGAAGTAATTATCAACAACCCTAGAGTTTAATAGCTCAATGATCGGAGCAAACTTCACACACCTTGGTGTCTTGTACTGATTGATCGAAGCCCCTAAGCTTATTGCGTAATCCATGAGCTTATCGAAAGTCCCTGACTCGACAATCTTGATCTCCAACGGTCCAATGGACTTATCACTGACCCTTCCTTGTCTATACACACTGTTCAGTGATTCCTCTATGGTTAAGCAGCAATCCTCGAAGACCGAGGGAGGAATTGGCGTGTTACCATTCAAGCAGAGCTCCCAGAACAAGACGTAGTGGCCCGGGATAGATGATGTGTCCGCATAGCTAGTGTACTCGGAGAGGGAAGCTTCAAACGGAACAAGGTGTGTTACCGCGTTTTTAACTGCATTTTGAAGCTCAACCTCATCAGTTTTGTCTGCGTCAATGCTTAGGACCACGTTCTTGCGGCATATGAAGCTGAACTGAGGCGCATTGTTCTTGAAACCAGTCACGCTTATGACATCACCTACTCTGTATCTGTAAAGTCCTATAAAGATCACAAAACAAGAAAAGNGAATATTTTATATCATTATAGTTTGAAGATACAAATATAACAATTATTTTATAGATATGAGGTTTAAGGAAACATACTTTACTATATCAGCATATATATATATATATATATATATTTATATGATTATTAATTTATGATATTATTGGACCATATTTTACATTGGGATTTCAAAAAAATTATTATCTTATTATCTTATCGAATTTTGATATTTTTTACACTGTCCCAACTTGGGACTAGCAAAATTTATTAATTTATAGTGCTTATTAATTTATAGAGTATTAATTTATAGAGGTTTACTGTATTTAGATTACTGCGATATTTATACAACAAAAGAAGTCGTTTAAAATGTAAGTCGCTAACATTTGGTAAGTTGCTAAGATTTTGTAAATTAGAATATTTCAAAATCGTGTAGATTATGTTAACTTTCCGAAATTTTGGTATAAATTGTCAAATATGTTTTTCTTATTAACCGCATATATATTTTTGTAGAAGAGATTGAATTTTTCTAATATTAGCAAAATAATTGTAATGTTATAAGGAAAGAAATAAAGTATGATGTGCTAATTACGTGGGTTGATTTTCTTTTCTTTAAGTGTAGTACTTAATTTACGTGGATAGATTTGTTTAGATTTAATGGCATATACAAACGAATATTGTGTTACCATATTTGTTATTTCCGATTTTTATGTGTTTCACTTAATTGCATCATTGTTTATGGTAGGTATTAATACTAGCAGTGAACTGTTCGATATTGTGTCATGAGTTTTCGAGATTCATTTAGATTTAGTTGCGGAAAATATTGCATTTGGGTTATCTCATTTAATTGCATCCGATTTGGTTCGGCTATCAACCTATTTGGTCATGGAGGTTATCAATCTGTTTGGATACATGATTTATATATTTTTATTCTGTTTTTAATGATATTTCATGTAATAATCTCTTAATCTATGTCTACTTATTAAAAATGTTTCCTTTTAATATTATAGATTTTTTTACTTTAAACCCTGTCTAATTGCAAGAACAGTAAAACTGGATTAAAACTTCTAAAAGGCTGGAGAACTTAAAGGAGTCAACAAGAGATAACATACACCGGCTATGTACATATGACTAGGAACTAAACATATTTTAGAACGAAAACAGTAGAGAAAATTTAAAATAAAGATTAAAATTAGACACACAAGACATGATAATTAATCACTTTTCATCGATATTCATATGATTACAAAAACAGTTCAAATGGGACTAGAACTCATAGAGACTCTTCTTCCTCAATGTTTCTTCTTTAGTTACTCCCCCATTGCTTGTGACCAGGGACCCATTTAGGACACTTGGGGCTGAAGTAATTATCAACAACCCTAGAGTTTAATAGCTCAATGATCGGAGCAAACTTCACACACCTTGGTGTCTTGTACTGATTGATCGAAGCCCCTAAGCTTATTGCGTAATCCATGAGCTTATCGAAAGTCCCTGACTCGACAATCTTGATCTCCAACGGTCCAATGGACTTATCACTGACCCTTCCTTGTCTATACACACTGTTCAGTGATTCCTCTATGGTTAAGCAGCAATCCTCGAAGACCGAGGGAGGAATTGGCGTGTTACCATTCAAGCAGAGCTCCCAGAACAAGACGTAGTGGCCCGGGATAGATGATGTGTCCGCATAGCTAGTGTACTCGGAGAGGGAAGCTTCAAACGGAACAAGGTGTGTTACCGCGTTTTTAACTGCATTTTGAAGCTCAACCTCATCAGTTTTGTCTGCGTCAATGCTTAGGACCACGTTCTTGCGGCATATGAAGCTGAACTGAGGCGCATTGTTCTTGAAACCAGTCACGCTTATGACATCACCTACTCTGTATCTGTATAGTCCTATAAAGATCACAAAACAAGAAAAGGTTCAACAATAATTCAATCTTATATGAGTAGATGAAAACTAAAGATTCCATATAAATCAAATCAATCAAAGATGATCAGATTTAGTTCAAATCAATGAAAGGTGGTTGGTTTTCTTACCAGCATATGTGGTGACTACAAGCTCGTACTCCTGACCAAGCTTGACATCAACAAGATCAACAAGCTCTTGCTGTTCTTTCTCAGTGAGCGCTTTTGGAAGACTGATTGAGCTAGTGACTCCACTGTTCCGATGAACAGGCAAGAACTCGAAATAGGCCATGTTCGGTATGAGAGTGTAAGAGACTTCGCTTGGTTTGCAGAGCGGCCTGAGATTCACACCAAA
>NC_025702.1:13626676-13634820 GCF_000633955.1 Camelina sativa
TGCTGTAATAATCCAGAGTTGGAATATACTGTGACATTGTTCCAGTCACAATAACATCAACATACTTGGTGTTTGGCCAAATCCTAGTGATGATCCCTTGCCAAGAGGTCTTCCTGCATTCCGACTCGACGAAATCAGCAAGCTTAGGATCCGGTTTAAGAATCTCCCCAACGGCCTCACGAACGGAAAGATCAGTTATCACGGAGCTGAGAGTACCGGTTCTAATGTCACGTGCAAGCTCAGGCCAATGTTTCTCAAGAAACTTGATGGCTCTGATGAAACCAGAGGCAAAGACAGCTCCAACACGAAGAACCTCTTTGTGTTGGCATAAACCACAAAGCATTTGAGAGTACATGCTCTGGTAAGAGTCAGGACAAAGGATGGTTTGGTTGGGACTTGTGTAGTTGGTGTAAGGATCAAAAGGTCTTTTCTTGAAGTGAGAGGATTTGTAGTAACTGGTTAAAACAGGACGAGCAGGGAGACCACCTGGTGTCTTGGACTCGGATTTGATGAAGAGAAAATACATTCCTTTGCCTTTGTCAAGACCAGGAACAAACTGGTTCATCACAGGCATCAAAAGACTGTAGAGTAGTGATCTTCTGTCTAGTTCCTCTTCTATTGTTGGCATCAGTTTCCTCTCTCCACCAGAAGTCCCAGAACTGTTTACACACAAATCAACATAAACCACACCATGTTAGGCATATTTTTTTTTCCAATGATTTCGACAAAAGTAGACCCATCAGAAAAAAGTTGTAGTTTTTTTTTTGCTCTTTGGATAAAGGTTTTAAACAGTAAACGGATGAGAAAAGTAAAAAAAACTTTTTTTGAGTACCCCATTAGAGATTCGAATCTTGAAACTTAGCCTAAGTGATGAAGCAGAACACAAAAACAGAGAGAACCATGAACAGAGGATCTTTATAAAAAACAAGAAATGCAAGAAAACGTAAAGAATCAAGAAAATGTTAGAGAGGAACAAAGAGATGAAATGGTCAAACCTTGTGAGGAACTCAGAGATGGGGTTAGAACAGAGGATTTGGGATTTGTCACCATTAGCGATTCTGTTGATCTCAGGTTGAATGTCTTCGTAAGTAACGACAGGCATGACGTGTTTGAATGTCTCACGGTCGGTTCGTCCTCCGAGCCCGTGTCGTTTGAGGTACTCCACGTCAGCATTACGTGAAAGGATCTCTTCAAGAACTCGTCTCTGGACATCATCCGCGTTAGTTGTCACGTCCTCGATGAATTGGAGCTTGTTCTTATTCTTCTCCGCGAGGCTCTGATCAGAAACCTCAAAAGAAGATACGATCTTTGGTGCCTCTGGCATCGTGTTTAGGGTTTTTGTGTTACAAGATCGAAATGAGAGAAGTTTAGAAAAAAGGAGAGCTTTAAAGAAGAGTGATGTGATATCGGTGAAGAAGCTTGATCTGGTTTTGTTGAAGCTTGAAGGGTGTGAGGAGGAATGGAAGAGTTAGGGTCAATATATATAGAGGGATGAAGGAGGAAGGTGAAGAAGAAAGATATCGAAGGGTGTAAATGTACTTTCGCATTATGTTAAATCCAGGATTTAAGTGAACGGCTTACTAGTCGTGTTTAATTGGATTTTAATTTACATTCTTGTCGTTTTATTTTATTTCGTTTTCATTACAAAAAGTTGTATTTATATATTTTGTATTTTTCCGTAATGGTCAATACCCGTACTGGCTAGAAGAAAAGGTTTTTAATAGTTTAAGGACATTCAAACTATATACTAATATTCTCGAATTAGCCCACTTTAGTTTTTAGTTAAAAAAAAAAATTAGTATGTAAAATTAACTTTTTTGTTTTTGTGTTCTGCCCACTGATTTAACTTAAATTATTCTCTAAAATGAAATGATCATGTGCTGTAAAAAAAAAGGGGGTCATGAAATGATCATGCAACATGCAATATAATAGCTAATTAACCAAATGTCATTGTTGTATATTGTACCGTCCAGATTTAAACTTACTATAATAATCTTATATTGTTTTTCTTTTTTTATGATAATAAAAAGAATTAGAATGTTATATTGTTGATAAAAAAATGATCATGTTGCATAATCTAATAAGTTTAAGAACAAGTTAACTCGAAAAATGAAACGAAATAACATAGCAACGATGATAAATTTTAGACTAATGTGACAAGATACAAAAAGCAAACATAAGCTTATGAGAGATACAAAAGGGCACAGATTTTGTAACGGGATATTTTTACCCGGTTGACCAGGACCGTGAAACGGGCAATACCCCGGTGAATCCGCAGTAGTTTCTAACGGAGTTGTCCCACAAAATACCGGCAGCAAAGCTCCTCTCCTCCCACGAGAGACTTTTCTAAAACCCTAAGCTAACACAACACAACACACCACCTTCCGTTTCCCGGTACACACAAATAACGGCGTTCGCTTTCGAGTTTCTCACGCTATGGTCAATGTATCGCACTTGGGACCATTACAGCTGGACTCCATAGTGATTGGTTGACACGTGTACTTTGTGTTTACTACTACTAGTTTGGTGCCTTCACGTATTTTATTTTCATGCGACTTTTTTTTGCTCGATTTGTTATCATTTTGGTCATCCATGAAAATCAAATGAGTTTATATTTTCAACATTTTGTTCGGTGTGAACACATTTTAAAAATAATTTTATAATATTTTTATCAAACAAACACAACAAAAATTAAAATTAAATTTTCGAATTTGTTTAACAGTTTGTTGATTACTACTGAATTATCACATCGGGGATAGTGATATTTGAGCTCAAAGTCTAGTCTTGGTATTAACTAGAATGAGATACGAGAACAAGGTGGTAATATATAGCAAAGATATTATTCCCGTCAAAGTGTGTCATTTGCTTTCCAATTTATATTCTTGTCTATCTAGTTAACTTCTCATTTCTCAGTACTGTTTGTTTTGGAATGTTCTATTATATATAGTGCAAGCAAATTCTAGAAGAAGATGCTAAGGAAATTGAAAGACGCTATACATTAAGATATATAATATAGTCTGCGCATGTTAATGGATTTTGTTTTAACCTTTTTAAAATAATTACTTGTAAAATAGCTATAGACAATTTATACGACCAAATCAAGGATTAAAGAAAATTATCTGCAAGTGTATCACAAAGACATAAACGAAAATTCTCATATATATCAGTTTTGTGAGCCGTTTATTTGAAAAGATTAAATAATATCTATAATATATTAATATTATATGTACATATGTATTTAATTATAAAACACTTAGAATTACTTGTCCTATCAGAAAAGTATATATATTCTTTCGTTGACAATTAAGTCAAAAATTTATTGGACAAGCAACAATGTTTAATCAAAACTCAACATCAATCAAAGCTACTGATAAAAATATATAATAAAACCAATATACTAAACATGCGATCAAAACACGTTTAGAAAATCCGTAGAAAAAACGTAAATCAGTATAAAAGAAGTAACAATCAAATTTTTGTGTTAGATTTTAAAAAAAAATATATATATATGATCAAGGCTAAATTCAAGTACTAGACATGCAGTCATGGAGAGGTGCACGTAGCTAGAAAGTGACTGATATATATATTTTAGGTTATAAACCGGTGCCTAACAAATAACGTATATGCGTAGACGTTCATATAGCGTAACAATCTTTAATTCGTGATTTGAATATGTACTATTTCGTTCCATGTTATTGAAAAGTCAGATACTTAGGTACAATTTTTGACTTACCAAAAAAGTTAAGTTCCTCAAAGTAGTCACGCTTTTTGTTAATTAAGGTCAAACTTCATACTAACATTCCTGAATTATTTTTTCCTATGCATATATGATTGGTTTTAAAAGGATTCTTAGAATTTTTATATGTAAAATTCGCAATGGAAAGTTTCGTAAAAAACATCACAATATGACATCACAATCCAGCCCGTATTTTTGTACCCTTTTGTTGATATTTTGGCTCGCAATATCCGTTATTTCCGGGGATGATCCATAAATGTTAAATCCAATAGGAAATTTCAAGAAAAAAGTAGCTAGACCAAGCTTATACAATATCTGAATAGTGACAACAAAAATTAAATACAATGGAGAATAGGTTAGATCGTTTATAGAATTTTGTTTCCGACACGGAACATCCGGTCATTCCACGTGGGAGCTCCCCACATGATAGGCTGAAAATCAGGTGGAAGCGGGTGCACCGAGAGGGAAGGTAGGACCGCACTCTTTCATTATCTCTAACTATAAGTTAGTGAGAGGGTGTTTTCTGGACCTTTTGTTTTTATGTACTTGGTTTGCAACACAAGAGTTTTTGCTGTGCTATTATACGGAAAGGGTCTATGGGAGGCACCGACAGATCGTTTGCAAATCTTTGACCAGTGACTCCCTTTTTTTCCTCTTAAGATGTCAATTTGTATTTTTTTTTTCTTTTAAAATTTTGTAAACCTAAATTATGTAGCCCACTCGCAGAGTTTAGGTTTATAGTGAATTTACTTACGCAGTTACGCTATGGGTCCTAGCCAGACCACGCACCACTGTATCGCCATACGTGGACGAGTCAGTGTCATAGTAAAATATCTTTGACACATTAGAAACAAGTACAAAAAGAGTTGAGATTAACTAAATAATGACCCTACGATAGTGAAGGATATCAAATCGCCCAAACCAAGTGGTATGAAAGATGATGTGCAATTATTTTTTGTAACATTTTTTTTATTGGTAAAAGTAATTTTCTTGTAACTTGTTTGTGGAGGATGGAAAAAAAGTTGTTGCAGTTGAAGTGTTTAGAGTTAAGAAAATAAAAGTTTCGTCCATGCATGTAACATTCGACCTTAACCTATAATCATGTACGTCGCACGTGATATTTTTCGTAAAGCAAGAAAAACTAGTACGTAATGACAATAATATATCTGAGTTTTGTATCTGTTTCATACCTACGTAGTACGTACAGCTACGTACATGCAAATCAATATTCCTGAAAACTAAAAAAGGAATATGGACAGATATAATTAAAGCTGATAATCTATGCTATTATTTAATTAGTGAATTTTCGAATAACTTATAATGATGGTGTCACAACGTGCATGTGGATGGTTGAATGTTGAAAGATGGCTTTATGGTTTACTTCCAGGGAACAGCACATAGGATATCTGCGTTATTTAATAATTTACTGTTAAGTATACTTATATACTAATATTGCTTATGAAGTAGTTTAATTTGATTAATAGTACTATCACATTAGTTCGTGGAAATCAATGATGTGGTCCCTAATTGTTTCTTGTTTACCGATCCCGTGAGATGTAGTCAAAACTCAAAACCCTAGCTAGCTAGTTGTGACTTATCTATACACACTAATTTTCTTAAATCACCATGAACTATATACTGGGTTCCTCTATCATTTGTTGGGAGTTAAAAGTAGTCAAGTTTTTCGATAAACTATTTGTTCGCATGTCAATATTGTTGGACAAATTATTGAACCATCCAAAACCAAAGAGAAATGTAAAAATATGACACTATCAAGTATCAACTAACCAGGAGCCATCCACTGGACATGTAAAAATATGATCTACCGGGACCTTTTGTGGAATTGTCTCATAACACTCATTCTGATTTCCCAATACATTTGTGTCAAACCAGGTCTCGCATAGTCGCATTCTATATCGTATATTAAGATGATCTATCAATCTCGTCATAAAGTTTATATATCCATCTTTAACAAAAAAAAAAGTATATATTTCCATGGAAAGACCTGAATAAATTCTCATACCAGTCCATACGGATAAATACAAATACACATAAAACTTACCTCATGTATTTGAAAGCTACGCATAATCTATCAATTAATATATACATTTTTTGGTCAAAAAACTATAATACAGTAGTGTACTGTAACGTGAAGGTAGGACCGTCTCTGATGAAGAGGTTAAAATTATATAAATAATTAAGGGAAGTAATCAAGATTATAAATTTAGATTTAAAGTGGAGACGACTGAAACTGATTGGGTAGGGAAGATTCAATAAACCACATGAGAAAGTGGTTTCTCTTTGACAGTCGAAAAGGGCTTTAATTTGGACATTGTGTTTTAAATCTCCATTTCTCATCTTTTCATGTAGATAGGAGGAATCTGTAATAGTGACATAAATCATGGAGTTTTCTTTTTTTCTCTCGATTCATATATGTGTGATATGTTTATTAAGGAACAAAATACATATAATATAGGCCATAAAAAAGATTTTGTAAAATTTTCTCATAAATCATTCACTGATTTGAGCACCAAAGTTGGGGCTCTCTCTACCTTGTAAATATTATTAAATGGAATCAACCAATTACTTGGCTTATTTACTGTTTTTTTTGTTATAAATATTGTCTTAAAAGATATCATTCATTTCATTAAATTTTCGTCAAATATTGAATTCAATTTTAGGTTAAGTGGCATATATAATTGCTTTTCGGCCATACAAATTTGGCAGAGTAAGGATTTTTTTAGCTTTCTCCATTTAACCATGCATGCATCTAGACTTTTGATTTGTATGTCCGTAACTTTTCTCTCTAGCTATATTACAACATGTTTAAATTAGAAACCTCAAAGGGAGGTGAATCGTAATTGGAAAGAAGTGGTTTCAATGTGAATATGTTCTTGACTATTTTGTACGACAAGATCGTACGGTCTCAGCAGAAAGACAATGGCACATATATATATAAACGAGTGACAAATGAAATGACAAAATATTCAACAAAGCTTTCAAATGATAAAAGCAGAACATCAATTTGTCTTTTGAAAATTTGGTAACGAGGGTAAGGACAATATTACAGGACGGAAAGGTAAAAACAAAATCACGAACAAATAAATAAAGGTTTGATTTGATTTTTAAAACTTTCTTTAAAAGCATGATCCCAATGCGATGCGTCACTTCGTCATCCATTATCATCACACGGTGCCATTTTATTTTTTCTTCTAAATATTATCATTTCATTTACTGATAACTTAACCCGTAAACACGATATAATAAAAAAGAGGTAAACTTTAGCACCTTCTTATACGAAAAAAGTTTAAGTAGTTTTACAATTTGAATATCTGATTGACCCGGACCGGTAGTAATAACATTGTTGTGTTTAGCTCTAAAGTCTCTAGTTTTATCTGGTGTTAAAGTTTAAATATAACTACAAGAAATGAGATATATGGATCGGATAAATATTTGATCTTATGGCCAGTCTATATTGTAAGTGCATACAACATCTTCATTTATATTTACAAAAAAAAAAAGAAGGATGATATATAAACGACTAAACTAGTAAATGTCCAATTCTCTTTGTTCTTACAATCAATTTTAATATATAAATATGACTAGTTTGAACAATTTTTTATCATCATTATAATGCATGCACCAATAATTTATTCCAAGTAATGTGACATCTCTTTACCATCCAGTATTTTGATGATATCATCATCCAGATTATACCTACCACAGTTAACATATTTACCACACTTATACCTACCACACCACTTCTAGCATCGTCCCCATCAAAAGCTTAATGTCTACATCTTAGTTCTATCTCTTGTCGTGACAATTATTGATCTTGAAATCGATCGGTCGTGCATACATCAAAATTATATAGAAGTACTGTTGACTTTATCCTTATCCTTGACTTTATTGAGGTAACTATTAAAAGAAACCACTAATTAAAACTAGGGCAAAAAAAACTCTTGCGATTGAAAGAAGCCTTGACAAATTGAGTTTCATGTCTTCTCTATTTGCACCTTTTTAAAGACAAAAACATTACTTCTAGGGTTCGATGCATGTATATTGAAATAGTGTTGTTGTTGGTCTTTATATCTTTATCTATCCAACTGTTTCATCCTCTTCATTTGGGTAAGTAAGATAGTTCATCAAAAGATCAAATGTTGGGATTAAATTTGTCAGCATTATTCCAGCTTTCACCACATGCATTTGTATACATGCACATCAGCACATATATAATTAATAAAATACTTTTCTTCCCTTCATTTATTACCATTAAAAGTTGAAACCACACATGCTTTCGATTACCAGTTTTCTTTGGGAATTTGTCTCTCAAGTGTCCTCTTTTTACATCTGTATACGAATGTAGGCTACTAAATAATTTGAGGGTAACAATTTATTAATTGATCAT
>NC_025702.1:13634871-13645602 GCF_000633955.1 Camelina sativa
TATATATATATATATATATATATATATATATATATATCAATAGTTTGCTTAATATTATTTTGAAGTCTTGTAATGAAACAATATGAATTCCTATTAATTAGAGAGAACTTGGAAAGCAAGATGTTCCGAAGTAGTTATGCTTCACTAAACATAACGTGTCCCTCATTGTATCTATTAATTTGGCATCGTTTACTCGGACTCAAAATTTCTCATGACATAGGTTGAGAATTTTTATAATATGCGCATATAATTGGCTATTGTGTAATCCGCATGATATGCATATGCCAAAATTTTAGTTTAGACATAGTTTACCAAAGAAAGAAGGAAATTAATTGACTCCCAATAATTTGCTTAAATTTTCCAAGGTGGGGTTAGCATGCTTACGGCTTATATAGACTATATAGTCAACACAATGGTCTATATAGACTACAAATATATATATATATATATATATATCAAACTTGCCATTTTCTATATTTAGGAATTTACAATATTATTAGAGCAAAGACCGAATGATTCAAAATACACTTTAAGACGTACCAAAGTTGATAACACAAGGAACTAAACGAAGAATAAATGGATGGTATGGACATCAATCACATGCAACAACAATATAAAAAATGAGTGTGTCGGTTTTACCTTTTCAATATTTCGTTTCAATCAAATGTTATAATATTTGAAATTAATGTTAGTAGTTTAATTTTATAATATATTCTCACACTGACTACTATCATGAGTTGTAGACTTAGGCTTAGAATTGAGATAAATGGCACGATGTAAAGCACGGGTGATTAGCAATTTTGGAAAGGATAAACATTCACATGTATCCAAGAAAGATTGACAAGATGGGACGAAAAAAAGAGAGGCACACTTGAAACTCTAAAGATAGATCTTACAATCTCATAGTGACCCAACAATGCTAATTAGTTTATCTAGGCATAAATAAGTCTTCTGAGTAGCAGCTTAGGGTGTTAACATGATAATAACAATTTGTAAATAGATTACCATCAAAACCTCACTAGATAGAATGAGATTCCATTCTTTTATTAAACAAAAAGGCATTAATTAGCGTAAAGTTTTTTTTTTGTTATGTACTATAGACATATATTATGCAAAAAGTTGAATTTTGTTTTACGAACTTCTTTATTTTGAAACTGCCCTAAGATAGATTTACTGTAATTCGATTTTGTTTTTATTGTAATACTAGCAGACACAAGCTAGTTCATTTAACATCAATTGATTTAGATTTCATAACCTATGAAACTTAACATGGTAGCAAAACCTAACATATACCAATCCAACTCTAGCGAAAATTGATATTTAACCTAAAATTGATCGAGTTGGTCAAAAATTGATCATATAACCATTCAAAATAAATGGCTAAAACCCCATCATTTTTGGAGAAAAGGTTGTTAAAATACCATATCAAAAATAGATAGAGCCTAAATTAATATATCTGTCAGACACAACCCTCTTTTTCTGTTTACATCACACAATCCATATTATTTGTCATCAACTGAATTTGAGGTAAAAATACATTAAAGCGTGATAAATTTTGTAATGGAATAAGCTATAGTTAATAGTTCTCGTTACGGTTGGTCAATATAAGAGTAGAATATTATTAAGAATGAAACATGATGGTTCTGTTATTCTATATGTGTGGTGGTAGTAGTAATTAAAAGTTAAAACGTCTAAATCTTTTATGATGTTTTACGCTTTACGACTTGAAGTCTTTAAAAGTTGAGCTGTTGTAAAGCTTTTAAAATAAATACATTTATTTTTCTATTAGGCAGGGTGGTGCATTTTTGTGTAAGGTAGGGACATGTCCTCATGGTTAAGCGGAAGACTGAAGAGTGAAGAATCGATTTTGGGATACAAATAAGTCAAATAACTAAGCAACTTGGCATTTAATTAGTCTAAATAAATAATTAAGAATGCATCAAAATGTCTTGAGACCATGAAGTTAAGCTCCAATGAGAAGCGATTAAATTAATTAAGTTTTTAAGTCGTAAGAACTTTAAGCCCATCGGTTCATGTCTCCGATTACCATAACCGGTGGGTCCATTAACCAAGTACTCTTTATATCATTTTCCTTGAAAAACATTTAGATCTTTTAGTTTATATGATAGAACATATATCATATGAACGAGCTGGAATTTTTTGAAAGTTGACTTCTTCTTCTAGAATGCATCGAAGTCGGGCCTGGGAGCATTCAATTTTTTGTATCATATTGTTATCCCTAATATATGAGATGTCTCGACGATTAAATACTATTGATCTAACCTAAACAATTGATCATCTTCCACTGATATTTTTGTTCACATTATTTCATGATGAACAATTTTGTCTGTTAACAAAAAATATGATAAACGATTAACCACGATAAAACTAACAAGTGTATTTCCATTAATGTGCTCTCGTTGTGTATAAAAATAGTGATTGGAGCCGGAGGCATGATCTAACAAATTTACACGATGGCATATTACATGTCTTTGACAGGGTTAGTCCTAGCAATAATAATTCTGCTGATTCTTGTCGTATCATTGAAAAAACTTAGATATGTGGGGTTGAGGGTGTGGAAAATAATTTAGAAATTGGTGAGGTTTTGGATGATGCAATGAAGTTTTGTAGCTTTGAGAAATGGTTAGTGCCCTTTATATTTTGCTTTTAGTTGACAATAATTTTGAGAGAAAATGATAGATTGTTATGATGATACAAGAAAGAAGAAAACAAAGGGAAAAAGAAAAGGAGAAGATCTTTTGTTGGAGACCAAAGAAGGTGGGGAACAAACTCAAGACATAAGTGGAAAACATAGAGTTGTATAGATGTAGGCATAATAGCTAGGCGTATAGGGTGCATTAATATGTTCGCAGAAAACAGTATATTTAAATATTAAACGGGAGGTTAGAAATATAGCAAGGATATTAGACGGATACACTCGACCCTAATCTGGAAAATTCGAATTGAATTATCTAAAAGAATTTAGCAACATGAGAAATACAATATAGAAAAGAGAAATACAATATAGAAAGTGTGCGAAAAAGGGTTTTGACCATGAAAATTAAAAAGTGGAGAGGGAAATAAAACCGGCAAACAAATCGGATCAAATCACATTTGACTATAATTTAGTACATCAGTGTTGGACTAGGCATACTTCTAAGCTGGTTAATAAGTTAATTGTATGCGCATACGTCATGCAGAAGTCTGTTTTTGATGGAATTTTCTAGTGTTTATTCTTTGACAATGAGATAAATTTTGTTTCAAAAGAGTTCGTATCTGATCAGAATTGATTATGTTTTTGACAATTTAGATCACATGACTGCTCTTTCGATAACACTATTTCGATCAAAATGTAATTCATTGCTATAGTTTTAATTATGTCACTAATTAGCAAACGAAAAAGTTCAAAGTTCGGCATCATGGTTAGAAGAGTTTCAGATTGATGTCACGTCTATTCGATTCGTATCTCTTAAAAGTGATGTATATAAGTGGCTTTTGTAAGGTAGATATTAATATGAGGTCCAAGAAGACAATAAAATCTCGTACTCTCTCCGTTTCAAAATATAAGATGTTTTAGATAAATTTTTTGTTTCATAATATAGGATGTTTTTATGCAACTTTTAGATTAGTTTAGTATTTTATATTATGTAATATTGTTTTTGATTGGTTGAACTTGTTAAAAATTAAAACTTGTTAAAAGTTAAAACTTTTTAATATGCGTGCTTTAGTTAAAACATCATATATTTTAAAATGGAAAGAGTAATTTTTGTTATGTTTTTGGGAGGATGATTAAATGGCATAATTTTTATACATAGTTTTTGGGAGGATAAAATTTCCAATATTGTACTTGGTTAATTTTTTACATATTTTTTTGGGATAACAATAGTTCCCAATAGTGTACTTGAATAGTTAGTAGACACCTTGCAAATTGAAAATGAGGTAATAATTAGATTCATTCAATACAACTTATAAATTTTGAAGACAGGCTTTGGTAATGGGAAGCTTTAAGCTTTAAAGGGTTTTGTGTTTGTGGACCAATTAATGTTTTGGAAATGAACTGTTTGGTTGTCTACTTAGTGCGATCAAGAAGACAAAGAAGAAGAAGAGGAAGAAGAAGAAAATGGTGAGGTATAATAATGATAAGATGGAGAGAACAATTTGTTTTAAGAAACAAAAAGAAAAAGATGAAGACGTTTTCTAAATTGGGTTATCCTAAAAGATAATTGTTTCCTCTTTTTGTTGACTTGTGGTGTGTGTATGTTTTGGTCATCGATGCATGATTCCTTCAATATATTTATACGGTTCGTGACTTGTGAGTGGGTGTGAGAGATAAGGAGACTTCTTTTTCTTTTTTGTGTTCTGTTTTTGTTGGAATCCCACTTTCTATAATTGCTCCCCATGAAAAGGTTCGTGTCTCGCCATTTCATTATCCTTTTGTGTCACAATTTTCTGCTGAGTACGAGTAACTCGACATTCTAAAAAATTCAGACAATTTTCAAGATATCAATGTTTTTATAGATACATTACATAACTCGTACTGTATTTTTATGCTATATTCACATCTAATTTTTATTGCAATAGTTTATCTAATGAATTCTGTAAGTACCAAAAAAATATGCATATTTAGAATTGTACATATATTAGTTTAATAAATATATTATTTGTAGAGGTAAAAAATAATAATGTTTATGTCACAACACAAACACAATAATAGGTGTTTTTTTGTGTGTGTGTGTGTGGATTGTGCCACTCACTTGCAAGCTGATATTTGGGGTTAAAAGCCTTTACATATGAAATTTGCTCAAAACAAAAGCCTTTACATATGAAGTTGATAGTGGGAAATCAAACTTACTGACACACTTTGTTAGTGGCCACATTAATTGAGTAATAATATATAGTTCATTCCTTTTGTTCAAAATATGTTTTTATCCAATACGTATTTCTATTATTCTTTTGACTACAAATTAATAAGAATTATATTGCATCAAACATGTTTTACTTTTTTTTTCCTTATTTTTTTTGTGTGCACCTCATGTTTTATTTATTCTAAAGGGTTGTACACTTGTATCAATACCTAGTCTCTGAAGAGTAAATGGGCTGAAGAATCAAAACTTCACCAACATCTATGAGTAAATCTCACACAGGCATTATGAAAATAAAATACTATCTACCATTGAATTCATTATTTACTATAAAGAGCTTCTTTTTTTTTTTGTAGTTAGCAAGACGAAGTCAAAAGAAATTTCATAGTTTTCTGAGAACATCAGAGAGCATATATATTTGGTGTCAGTCTCACGCTCACATACATACATAGTCACGATAGTAATAATTGAAAATTTTCCGACTCGTTTTCCAGATAGCAAAATTCACTACAAAAAAAATCTCGTTTAAAAGTTAAACCCTTAAATTGATTGAATTTGCCTTCTGACAAAGTTTCAAACATGTCTCCTCTCTATTGTTTTTTTCTTTCTGAAAATTTCTTGCAATCATACAATCATCAACAGGGATATTGGTTACAATAACTGCCCCATTGTATTTCGTTTTCTACCATCTCCTAAGCTACTAGAACAATGGTGAGACTATAATTTTTTAATTTGTACTACTACTACTAACCATTGTGAGATCACTCAAATACAGAGACTTGTCCATTCCAGCTACAAGCTGCGACCACGTTAGGCAAAACGGGGTGGTATGTGACATCAACGCAGGGCTGTTCATAAGCCTTGAGCTTCTTAATGAGCTCAGTGGATTTGTAATTGTACATGTATATGGAACCGTCAGATGAGCCAGAGACTAAGGTTTCTCCATCCGGGCTGAAGTTGCATTTGATTGGGAAACCTGCGACCCAATGACCTTCGAATCTCTTGTATTTGTTAAGCTTGAAAGGTGGGTTTGTTGAGAAGATTGCAGTGTAGTTTCCGTGTGATTGAGCAATGAAGACTGGGTCTTGCGGGTGACGTTTGATGCAGGGGCATGTGTATGCTTCTACATAGACCTGAGGGGCAAAACAAGAACAACAATTTAATACATAAACACATGTTCTGCTTATGTTTACAGATGCAGCTTACTTCTACTTCCCAATGCTCTTACTTATGTTAATGACATACATATACTTTTCATTAAACCAAGTAAATCCCTTTTTTACTTGAGAGTGGTAAACTGACCTGATTAGATAGAGGAACCTCCCTCGAAATATCCCAAACTATAACAGCATTCTCACTTATATTTCTCCCAGACACATCACTTGAAGAGATAAACCGCTTCCCACCCGCGATAAACTCAACATCAAGAATTGCCCCAAGATCTCTAATGTATTCATGCACGACTTTGTTGGCCCTAATGTCCCACAACCTAAGACTTCCCTTCGATCCACCGGAAAGAAACAAATTGAAATTATCTGGATGGAACTTAGCAACTCCAATGACCTGATCCTCCTTAAAAGCTTGTGTTTCCACCCCTCTTTCAACATCAAATAGTCTCGACGTGCAGTCATACCCACAAGAAAGCAACGATAGTCCTTGCTTTGACCATTTCACATCTTTAACCGGTGCATTGTGATGAAGAAACCCCCGTACATTCTTCTTAATATCATTGCTCCACACATTCCACACGTAAACAGCACCATCTAGCCCCGCAGAAGCAAGAAGATGAACTGCAAAATAAACTCTAATGAACAAATGAATGAGGCCAATGATGATATAACAAAAGATTGTCACCAACAAGAACCAATTTAATCCGTAGAGACTCAATAAGAACATACCATGAGTTGTAGACCAATCAATAGCAGTAACCGCCTTTGTATGACCGGTTAACGAAATCGACATCGTACTAGGCATTTCAGTCCGGGACGAGGATCCTCGATGTGTAACCGAAGATAGAACATGGCGAGGCACATCAGAATCAGAGATACTCCCGAGTACTGAGATTAAGAAAGCTTCACACACATTAGTAACTTATTGCCAGATACAATCACAAAGCTAATGACGCAGATTAACGAACACTAAGCAATTTACTCAAACTTAAGAAGAACAGTTACGCTAATATTGTGTGATCAACAACTAACACCAAATACTAAATTCTAAATCCGAATTAACAGCGAATTGATTAAGCGTGATTCGAAATTACCAGCAGGAGAGCTAGGGATTAGTTTCTGACTCAAATCGGAACCCTGATCTTGACTCGGAGTCGTTGAAATAGAGGCTAGAAGTGATCTCTCTCTCTTTGATACGTACCGACCTGGAACCGGCAACGTAACCGAGGTGCTCGTTTGAGGATCCGAATAGGAACCGTGCGGTGGAGGAAACGGTCTACGAGATGGTTTGTACTGTCGCTGCTCTGGGAACGGATATGGACGCTTGAGAGGAATAGAAGGTGCGGCGGCGGCGGTTTCAGAAGTTAAACGGTCGTTGGCCACTGGTTCAGGTTCGTCGTCGGAGTCATTGGCATACATATAAGATCCATCCGAGAGACTCGAAGTCGAAGCAGCGAAGAAGTGACCTGCGATGAGTAGGAAAAGATGGTGAACCTTTCGTAGGCTTTATTTGGGCCAGAAGAATCCTATAGGCCCATTATAATTTGTAGATGAGATAATTTTGTGAGTGTCGGTCCGAATGCTGCTAAAGTGCTAAACAGATCTTTCAAATTTTAGGAAAATTAGATATTCTTGATGTTCGGTTTTGAGTTATTTATTTATTTTTGGTTTTCGGAATAGATTTTTCTAAAATGAAAGGAAATATTCGGTATTTTTAATTTTCATTTTGGTTTATATGTTAAAAGTTAAAACTATTTAGATAAATATTAAAGTAATTCTCATAAATATCATTAAAATAATATATTTTTTCTTCGTTGTTTGGTCGGTTATTTAGTTGCCGCTGGTATTCATTTGTTCTATAATGAAAAAGACAAGTTTCCTTTTACATTTGTTGTGTAACTCGTGTTGTACCGCCTGCAGCCTGCTCTAGATAGTAATTTCATGTCTTATTTCCCATCACTGCTTACTCTGATTATACATTGAAGATTTGAAGTATTGATTTTTAAGATTCATCAATTTCGTGCTAGACAACATTAAAAATTATACTTTTCTATAATCTAGCCCAAAGAATAGATGAGCAAGTGCACCTCTTCGCAGTTGGCACCAAACATGAAATAGAGTATAGGATACATAAATTAGAAGACTAATAACTTATAATTGTTAGTTCTATAAATAACTTATAAAAATTATATCATTATTAGTAATACAACACACAACTACAAACTTAAAAATGTACTTATTTCTTGTAAATATTGTTTCACGATCATTTTTACTAACGATCAATATTTTATTATATTAATATACTACGAAAACAATGTATATTATATATATTCGGTCAAAATATGTTTGTTTTTAAGAGACCGATTTTAACTTAACGATATTTTGTCAGAATTAGAAACCATTATTCCGATACCTAATTTATAAAAAAATATATCATTATTAGTAGTATAACTTACAATTACTAACTTAAAATGTATTTATTTTTTGTAATTATTGTTTGACGATCATTCTTACTAACATTTTCCATTTAATTATATTAGTATACTACGCAAACTATGTATATTATCTATATTTGGTCAAAATATGTTTGTTGTTAAGAAACCAATCTTACCTTAATGAAATTTTGTTAGAACTAGAAACCGTTATTCCAATAAATAACTTATAAAAAATTATATCATTATTAGTAATACAACATACAATTACTAACTTAAAAATGTATTTATTTCTTTTAATTATTATTTCACAATCATTTTTACTAATGGTCTATATTTTATTATATTAATATACTAGGAAAACATGTATATTATCCATATTTGGTCAAAATATGTTTGTTGTTAAGAGACAGATCTTAACTTAATGAGATATTGTCAGAATTAGAAACCGTTATTTCGATAAATAACTTATAAAAAATTATATCATTATTAGTAATACAACATATAATTACTAACTTAAAACTGTATTAATTTCTTGTAATTATTGTTTCACGATCATTCTTACTAACAGTCTTTATTTTATTATATTAATATACTATGCAAAATATGTATATTATCTATATTCGGTCAAAACATGTTTGTTGTTAAGAGACCAATCTTAACTTAATGAGATTTTGTCTGAATTAGAAACCGTAATTTCGATAAATAACTTATAAAAAGTTATATCATGATTAGTAATACAACATACAATTACTAACTTAAAAATGTATTAATTTCTTGTAATTATTGTTTCACGATCATTCTTACTAACGGTCTATATTTTATTATATTAATATACTACGAAAACAATGTATATTATCCATATTTGGTCAAAACATGTTTGTTGTTAAGAGATCGATCTTAACTTAATGAGATTTTGTCGGAATTAGAAACCGTTATTTTGATAAATAACTTATAAAAAATTATATCATGATTAGTAATACAACATACAATTACTAACTTAAAAATGTATTAATTTCTTGTAATTATTGTTTCACGATCATTCTTACTAAAGGCCTCTATTTTATTATATTAATATACTACGAAAACAATGTATATTATCCATATTCGGTCAAAATATGTTTGTTGTTAAGAGACAGATCTTAACTTAATGAGATTTTGTCAGAATTAGAAACCATTATTTCGATAAATAACTTATAAAAATTATATCATTATTAGTAATACAACATACAATTACTAACTTTAAAATGTATTAATTTCTTGTAATTATTGTCTCACGATCATTCTTACTAACGGTCTCTATTTTATCATAATAATATACTACGAAACAATGTATATTATCCATATTCGGTCAAAATATGTTTGTTGTCAAGAGACCGATTTTAACTTATTGATATTTTGTCGGAATTAGAAACCGTTATTTCAATAAATAACTTATAAAAAATTATATTATTATTAGTAATACAACATACAATTACTAACTTAAAAATGTATTAATTTATTGTAATTATTGTTTCACGATCATTCTTACTAACGGTCTCTATTTTATCATATTAATATACTACGAAAACAATGTATACTATCTATATTCGGTCAAAATATGTTTGTTGTTAAGAGATCGATCTTAAATTAATGAGATTTTGTCATGATTCAAAACCTTTATTTCGATAAGTAACTTATAAAAAAAAAAGTATATCATTATTAGTAATACAACCTACAATTACTAACTTAAAAATGTTGAAAATATAAGTTTATTTTACTTGTTAAATAAAATTTTGATGGGATAAATATTATAACTATTGTTAGAGTTTATTTGTTTTACTAACATTCATAATATAGAAATGTTCACTACTATAGTCAGTCAAAACATAAAAAAAAAATTGTATAAATCATAAATCAAATACTTGGACATACTGTAATTGTCAATTGAAATATACTCTTGGTTGTTGAACAACATGTCCGTTACATACAAATCAACATAAAAAGTAATTCAAATTATTTTCATTGTACGAGAAAAACGTGAGTAACATAACATTTATCAGTTTCTTAATTTGTTGAGAGAATCAACCCAAAAAGAGAAAAAGTTGAATTTTCTCTAATACATACGTCCCATGCATATAAAACAAAATTTATCTTGTATCACACACACACAGGTGAGTTATGATTTCTCTAATAAAACTCCCATTAATTAATTAACTACAAAGGACCCAACAGAAACTACAATTTAAAAAAAAAAAAAAAAAAAAAAAAAAAAAAAAAAAGATTTTA
>NC_025702.1:13645657-13668292 GCF_000633955.1 Camelina sativa
AAAAAAAAAAAAAAAAAAAAAAAAAAAAATCAAAAAGGCAAACACAAGTCTCACGCGTGTAATGCTGCATGAGCCACACGTAGGCCAAGCTAACCGGTTACCTTCTGTCTCCCACAGTAACACACAAAACAAACGACCGCTACGAACACAATTGACAACTCATTCTCCAGGTAACCGGTACAAAAATATCCACCGTGGCGTAAATCTATTAGCTATCGTCAAGTTAAAAACCCGGTCCCTCTGATTGGTTCAAAGCAATCATTTTTTCCCTCAGTTTTGGAGCCTACTGTACTGTGTTTCGCATGACTCTCTCTCACAGTGGCATATTCGTAAATTAAAAAATAATCACCGTAATTATCTTTTAATTAAGCAAATTTAAAAGATAAGATTTTGTAGGTTATATACTTATATCATGAACTATATCTCGATTTTTCTAATAGATTTCATCCAAATCCTAGTAATATCCTAGTTAGGAATGATATATAACTATAAGAGATAGATTCGGTTATTAAAAAGACGAAATTACCCTTTGAAGAGTGAGGATTATTTATTTATTTTTATTTTATTTTTGTGATTGCCGCAAAATTTAACCGTTACTTTTGTTTCCCTTTCATGCAAAAGCACCTATATGACACAGAGCTTACGTGGCACTACTTAAAAGACGAAAAAGGTTTATAACCGTAACTGAAAAATTTTGGACAAATATTGTATTCTCAGTCAACTATATAAATAATGTACATTGAATCACACAACCAAGCAAAAATGTAACTAATTGCAGTATTTCGTATATTATTAAAATACATCATTTTAAATCCGATTTTAAATTTTGCTTGCTCTATTGAGCACTACTTATGATTAAGGTGTATTTAGTAAGAAGCTTTCATCACCAACAAATGAAAAAATATATATATATATATATATAAACAAGAAGTAAATGATGAAGCATTCTGTATTACTCCTTAAACTATCAATTTCTAGCATCTAATTCATACTCATTAGGTGTTGGATTACCCTACAATCAAAGTTAATTTATATACATAGCACGTCCCTCTTTTTATATTTCTCTTATGCTACAATACACACAAATCAGACTATTAATTTAATTTATACACATGCCTTTGTTGCATGACAAATAAAAACAAAAACACACAAGCGTTTTTTTACTTTTCTTCACATTTTTGGATAGATACATACAAATCTATAGAAGGATACAAATATCAAATTTTTTAAAAATATTACTTTCTATGAATTATTATTATAATTTTCTTAAAGTGATGCTACTAATTCAAATAATCAAAATCCGTATTAGCTAAATACAAATCTTTAGAAGGATACAAATATCAATTTCAGAAAATAGTACTTTTCATGATTTTTTTTTTTTTAAAACAATGATACTACTAAAAAAAAACCTTCATAGGAGCCTTGGTGGTTAATACACATTTTATATACTAGATATTTTTCTTAATTAGACACTTAATTCACAGTATTATTAAAGTTTTAATTTTTAAAGCTAATTTTGGTGTGTCCAACCACTCTTTATCATTATTTCTCCACATGGGAAATTTTTTCTCCCCAAGAAACTCTATCAATCGCTATATCATTTCCATTTTTACTCCAATTTTTTTGAAACTTATGAACTTAATCACTTAACCATATCTATCATATTATATGGCCCCATTCACTCACCAACCAAGGGCAAAATAGTCATTCCAGCTTCTCCTCCTTCCCCCATTTAAGATCCTCCTCTCCCCACTTGACTCATCGCCGTAAAAAAAAAAAACATTTATCTCCTCTCTCTCTCTCTCTGTCTAACTCAGTGGAAAAGCTATGAACAAACTCATCTCTTGTGTGATCTTTCTCTTCATCACTCTCTTCCTCTCCTTCTCCCTCTCATCCCCGTCGTATCCGACGGTCCACGATGTTCTCCGAGCAAAAGGTCTCCCCGCGGGACTCTTACCTCAAGAGGTTGATTCTTATATTCTTCACAACGACGGTCGTCTCGAGGTTTTCCTAGCGGCGCCGTGTTACGCCAAATTCGAGACGAACGTGCACTTCGCTGCCGTAGTGAGAGGGAATCTGAGCTATGGGAGCCTCATCGGAGTAGAAGGGCTATCTCAAAAAGAGCTCTTCTTGTGGCTTCAGGTGAAAGATATCGTCGTCGAGAATCCAAACTCCGGTGTCATTGTGTTTGATATCGGCGTGGCCTATAAGCAGCTTTCCGTCTCTCTCTTTGAAGACCCTCCCAAGTGTAACCCTTACGGTAAGTTTTTTTTTAATCAAATTAAATTTAGTTTTTCTCTGTTTTTTTTTTTTTTGATAAAAACAATTATTTGGATTTTCTTAATTTTATTTTCATGATGACTAATACATATATCATCTTAAATTTCGTTTTAACTATTTTACCTTTTGCCAGCATAAAAAAAAAATCTATATCAGAAATTTGGCATTTATCTACGTCTGGTTAACTATTTTAGTCGGCTTTGAAGGTTATTGATTGTTCTAATTTAGGTTATTGAAGTCTATATAACTATGTATGTATGGATAATTGGATACATCTGACCAAACACATCCCACAATGTGAAAAGAACAGTTTTCTTTTGTGTTAATAAATGCTGTTTTTTCACCCCAACAAAAATTCAAGTATGTATGGTTTTCTTTGCAAAGTTCTAGATTGAATGTTTGCTTGCAAAAATTGACATTTTCAAAAAAAAAAAAACACACAATCGTGACTATCATCATTGTGATACCGACTCCGTTGTAGTGTATATATGTTTTCACTTGTTAAGTTGTTAGAATTACTAAAACAATAAAATTCTTATTACTGTATGTTAAGTTGTTAGAATTACTAAAAAAATAAAATTCTTATTACTGTATGTTAAGTTGTTAGAATTACTAAAAAAATAAAATTCTTATTACTGTATGTTAAGTTGTTAGAATTACTAAAAAAATAAAATTCTTATTACTGTATGTCTGTATCATGTGAGAAAAATGAAGTGGTACAGTGAAGTCATGGGCTTGGGTTGTGTTTTTTCTTTCTCGTTTATGTTTCGATGACTTTGAAAACTCTTTAGGATTTTATTGTCTGATATTATTTGCCAGTTTCAATACGAGTCTTGGCTCTGCAACTGCTGACATAACATTTCCTTTCCTTCTTTTGCTTTCTTGTTTGTTATTTGAATGAGGAGGAGTATATTCCATCAGTAACTTTTACCAAACTTTTATCATTTATTTTTTTACTTTACCAAATATGAATAATATGCACAGTTCTCTTTTCCTAGTTCCTATAACCCCCACTTAAAGAAAATGGTAAGAATACAAAACATTTTAATTCAGAGAAATTACATTGTTTCTATGATCTTTTTTTTTCTTTTCATTTTAACATTTTTGGATGGTGCGTTACTCAATGCAAATATTTTATGATTGGATTTATGTTTTCAGGTGTTTTGAAGACAAAGATGATGAGAAGAGGTAGTAGAGGATTTGAAGCCCAAATGTGAGAAGTAGAGAGAAAAGCGTTAGAGCCCGATTGTCTATTTGAAAAGTTATAATTTGTAAGCTAATCAGAAAGATTAGTATGTTAATTATATGAGTAGAATAGAATTTCATTTGAGAGTTCTTGTAAAGATGAGATTCCCAATGTTCTGTTCTAGTATGTTTTTTTATAAAGTTTAAAAATTCTATATTTCAGTATCTTTGACCAAAGTGATGATGTTTTGTGAGTAATGTCATGATTCGACAATCAGTTACTTATATTCCAGTGGGTCATAGTTTTGTAGCAAGTGGTTTTTTGTTGTGTGTTTGTGAGGATTACAAGGTTGGTTTAAACGTAAATTAATTTGAAAATAGTTGACGAATCCCGGCAAAAAAAATTTACTGTCAAAAAACATAAGTGAACTTTAAAACACCTGAATACATAAATCCAATCATAAAATATTTGCTTTGAGTAACTGACCATCCAAAAAATCTTAGAATGAAAAAAAAGTTCATAGAATACATAACATTTTAATTCATAGAAATTATATAGTTTCTATGAACTTTTTTTTTTTTCATTCTTCTAAGATTTTTTGGATGGTCCGTTACTCAAAGCAAATATTTTATGATTGGATTTATGTATTCAGGTGTTTTGAAGATAAAGATGAGAAGAGATAGAGGATTTGAAGCTCAAATAGTTGAGCTCATTTGAATTTTACATATATAATAGGGGTCTTAATGAAACTGAAGTAAAATCTTATAAAAACATTTATCTAGAAAAATCCATTAACCATGTTTTCCTTTACTACAGTACCTGTGAGTTGTGAACCTAGTACACACTAAGGATTTGTGGTTATATCGGGAAAACGAGCTATTTCCCCCTAAAAACTACGATATCTAGCTAGATAGAGCCCGAACTATAATCCCGATCTATATGTCCCTCAAAAGAAAGTTTGAAATTTATTTCTCCCCGAATCAAAAGTTTGAAATCAAAATCTCCATATATCTGGGTTACATTGGTTTAAGCTTTAACCCCGGAACCAAACCATCCAAACCGATAATAACCCAAATAAACTATTTTTCTGGGTTTAAAAAACAAAATTGAAATCAAAGGGGTTTTTAGCCTGATTTTATTTCAAGAACTTTGACGACATTGATCTGCTGTAGCTTCCTCGAAGCAGCACAATCAGTAGCAGCCGGATCAGAAA
The DNA here is from genome assembly GCF_000633955.1 of Camelina sativa. NCBI lineage: Eukaryota > Viridiplantae > Streptophyta > Magnoliopsida > Brassicales > Brassicaceae > Camelina > Camelina sativa. The sequence continues at coordinate 13,650,337 of NC_025702.1, forward strand.
CGTAGTCAAGCTTATTCTTCTTCATCTTTGTCTTCCTCCGTTGCGGATCCCGACGATGCCGCGGCAGCAGAATTTGTAGGTGACGATCCGCTTGCTGCTTCTAATGGACAGGTGATTGTTGGTGTTGAGAGCAATTTTCGTGTGGTGTTACTGTCGCAGATCAATGTGTTTGAGAGTATTCATATTGTGTTTGAGAGTATTCATATTGTGAATCAAGCTGTTAGTGTTATTGTTACTGCTTGTTGTGGGGTTGAAGTGCTCCGGAGAAGCTTGGACGGAAGTATGCGGAGGTTTACATGCCGCTTGATATTGTTTTGTGTGGTGTTAGTAATATCAGACAGAGGACAAATAACTAAACAGAGGATTCAAACGAAGAAGATGATATCTTTCACCTTCACTTCTTTCTTCAGCTCCTTCACAACGGCTTCATACGGCGCCACCGCTTCTCAGTATTTTTTTTACCGGAGTCGCTGAATCAGATATGAGAAGTTACCTTGTTCACCATTTTCCTTACTCCAAAAAAGTCAAATACCAAAACTTTTGAAGTATAAACAACTCAAACTTCCGAAACAAATGGACAAAAGCTTTACCTGCGGGAATGGTGGTGGATTAATAGATCAAAATCTGGGTTTTAATTGAGATTATGTTGCTTTGCCAAAAAAAAAAAAAAGATTGGGATTGTATTCTAAATCTGGGGTTTAATTGGGTTTGTGCTTTAACCAGATCAAAATCTGGTTTTTTCTGGTTTATAATGGTTAATAATCGGTTAAATAAATTTCAAACCGATGGAACTCATGGAAGTAGGTAGATAGATATTGAACTATTAATCTGAGGAGATTTTGATTTCAAACTTTTGATTTGGGAAGAAATAAATTTCAAATTTTGTTTTCAGGGACATATAGATCGGGGTTATAGTTCCGGCTCTATCTTGCTAGATATCGTACTTCTTAGGAAAAAATAGCTCGTTTTCCGTGGTTATATCATTACACTAAGTCACTAACGTAGAACAAAGATAATAATAATTACTTAACAATAGTAGACAAAATATCTCTGCATAGTTTGGTCTACTTCTATTCTTCTCATTCAAGTCCCACCTCGTTAGTTTTGAATACTCTTTAACTAATCGTTTCTCTCGCAAGAAAAAATTATTTAGCATGTTTTCGGCAACAGATCATCGTGACTCATATTTTCTTCTTTATTTTGTTTCCTCTCTTCATCCTTTCTCTACAAATACATTATGCAACCATTTTCACTCTTCTTTTTATTTCAAAAAATTTAACTCTTTTTTTCAAACTTCCATCAAAGTCTAAAAGTCTTAAACTATTTTTGACTAAAGGTAGGGATATAAACATTGTGCACCAGATGTTGAAATTGGTGAAGAATTTTTTTTTTGAAACTATAGAGACTCATAAACGTTATATATTCATTTTTTATCTATGTGTAGCAGCAGTTGTGTTACGGGCCGGGGCATGAAAATGTAACAGAACTCAACGAGACCCAGTTACCCAAAGGTAGAATTGCTTACCAATGTCACATGTGAAGGTGACCAATTTACAGCTTTCTACCCAAAGTGGGGATGCATTATTATGACTCATTAGGATCTCTTCTTAGGCAAGATGCTTCACAGCTTAAGTCGTCGGTTGTCCCTTGATTCGGATTTTAATCTTTCATTCTTGCTAATTCTAGGCACATTCCCATTCAATATTTTTTTAAGTTCAACTATCGATGGTTAATTTTATTGCTTCCGAACTTTGTACAATCAAGCCTCAATCAATGAATCGAAATGTTCGCACAAAAAATAAGATATATTAAAAAAACATGTTTATTTTCTTTGGATACAAAGTAAATGTTTCTTATACTGTACTTACTTTTTTATTTACTAACAGGTGTATAAAAAAAAACCAGTCAAACGACTCAGATCTCTAAATCCATTACTTTGGTTACTAAAATATGTACGCAGTAGTGTCAGTATCATGTAAAATCAAAATGAACTCACATGAAGCCTTTAACATTATCCAAGGAACCCAAAAAAATCGCAACCATCTCATTAATTTCAGTTTCTGAATTCTTTATTTTGGGAACTATACAGAAATTTTACGTGATTAAGAAGTGATCCTTAGAAATTTAATTAATGAAAAACAAATAAATAAAGAAATATATTTCTGTATCAAAAAACAAAAAGATTTTTCTTAATCAACAAGAAATATCCACTGAACAAAATCGGAAATATTACGATAAACCGAATCTAGATGAACAACACAGATTCGTTAATAAGATATACCCTCGATGATTGTATAAACGATATGGAAACTAATCAGTAATTACGATAATTAATTAATATATTAAAATGTCGGCCATTTTATAACTGACGTCATTTTGTTACCTTCGCGGATAAGGTATTAAAATTAATTATTCTTTTTTTTCTCCTTTAAAAAATCTAAAAATCAAGAAACCGATCGTAAACAAATCAAAACAATCATCTCACCGTGATCGAATCGTCTTTATCACCATGGGAGGAGGAAGAGTGATGGCGACGGCAGCCAAGGTTGCTGGAATCGGAGTTACGAAAGGAGGATTCAAGGGAGCAGGAGGATTCGGTGGCTTCTCTCAGGCGACCGAACAGTTTAGGGTTAAAACCGCAGCAACGGCGACGGCGGCTACGTCTAAACCGGTTTCGGCTTCGATATCAACGGCGGTGGTTCATCCATGTGTTGAAGAAGATGGGATGGTTATGCAGAGACCGGTTTGGGACGATTGGGAATTCGCTGAGGAAGAGGAGCCGATTCCTAGGGTTGTTTTCAGCAAACCTCCTAGTCTTGAAGAGGCTAAAGAAGCTACTGAAGATCTCAAAGAAGCTATTAATATGTAAGATTTTGATTCTTTTATTTGATTTGTTAGGGTTTTTTTTTTTTTTAATCATTTCATTGTTTCTTGATTAGAATCAAGAAAGTAGAATAAAGGATTTGTGCTTATGTGTATGGTTTAATGGTTTGTTTAATGAATGGATTAGGGTGTATATGTCATCTCCAAATTCGTCTTCTGCGGCTATAGAACGATCAAATGATGGTGGTTCTGTTTCCAAAATGATCTCTGGTCTTCAATCTTCTGAGAACAGAGCTGTTGAGTCACCTGTTCCACAGGTTGCTCTTCAAGCGTTTGCTTTTCTCAGTGAAAACACTGCTGCGCAGGTATATTGGTTTTGGAATCTTTCCTTGTTTGGTATATAACCGTTTTGAGTTGCTTTTTGTTTAAGCTTGGCTAGTGCTTTTACTCTTTGACATGTTTAACAGACTGTTGTTGCTTCCATTGCGTGTGACCCAAAAGTTTGGGATGCTGTTATGGAGAATAAGGATCTTATGAAATTTCTCAAGACCAACAATACTGGTAAAGAAACTTAATTATAATTAGTGAATCTTTTGGTGTACATGTCTTGATGATATAATAGCAACTTAACAGAGACTTTTTACTATATGTCAGCTGCTTCCTCTCAAGTTGAATCTGATAATGACGACCAATCTGAACGTTCTAGCACGACCGAGTGTGAAGTCATGGAAGAAAAGCCGCTAGAAATCTTGGAGATTCTGCAAGACGTGAAGCTAAAAGTGGTTAGAATGATGGAAAACGTCTCATCCTACTTTGGGGGTTTGTTTGGGTTAGGATCTGAAACAGAGGAAGGAAAAGACAAGAAGCAGACGTTGTTCAACGACCCTCGTTCTCTGTTTGGTTTAGCTGTGGTTGTTATCTTCATGGTAGTTTTAAAACGTGCTTAAGATCTCTCTTTGTTCCTGAAATTCGCCCATATAGCGGAAAAAAAACAACTACGTACTGTGATCTCTCTTTCCCTTTGCTTCGTTATCGTTTAAAACTTTTTTTCTTTTCTTGTTTGGAGTGATTTGGAACCGTCTTTGGATCTTTTCATATTATAAATAAGGAGATCCTTGCGATGTTTTATCACTTGTCTACAATATTATGAAAGCAAAAACAGATTAGTGAGAGATAACATGAATCGTTTGTTAAAAACTTTAATCTGCTGGCATTCAAAACTTCAACTATGTCTATCATTTTGGTCTGGAGGAAGTTTTTTTTCTTTTACCCTGAAGTTTCCTTANCATATAGCGGAAAAAAACAACAACTACGTACTGTGATCTCTTTCCCTTTGCTTCGTTATCGTTTAAAACTTTTTTTCTTTTCTTGTTTGGGGTGATTTGGAACCCGTCTTTGGATCTTTTCATATTATAAATAAGAAGATCCTTGGGATGTTTTATTATCACTTGTCTGTCTAAGATGAAAATAACATGAATCGTTGTTAGAAACTTTAATTTGTTGGCATTCAAAACTTCAACTATGTCTATTATTTTGTTCTGGAGAAAGAATCGTAAGATGACAACTTTCTCTTGTGTTTTTTTTTTACCCTGAAGTTTTTTTAGTTGGTGTTGTAAGCCGTAGCATGAGACAAGAGAAGGTTGCGCCCGCCTCACTGTCTTATTGGTAAAGAAGAATGTTGCAGGACTCAAGATTTCTAATGTCTGAATCTAAACGTGTTCAGGCAGAACACAAGGCTTTACCTTATCTATGTTCATCTGTTGCCTATTTACCTTACAGTTCACAGACACATGGTTGACTGGCAATCTTGTTTACTAATTATGCTTATAATACGCAAATTGACAACATCTACTAGCGATTTCAAATGTTGATAATGTCCTCCTCAATCACCATCATTAGTCATTCAAATCAATACAACAACTAATGTGAGACATCGATCGAGCAATACAATGATATACAACAACCTTAATATAAATAAACGCTTTTGCTCTCAAATTCTTTTAGCAAGATTTGTTTTCACTTCCCAAATAAAATTCGTGTATGTGTGTCAAACGAATAAACTTGGTGGGGCAAGTCCATTTATTTGGTTGGAGTAAATTGGAAATACAAAGAAAAGAAAAAAGTTGTCAGACCAAAACTTGGTGACCAAGGCCATTCATTATACAGTACCTTATATGGATCGAGGGTTTTAGCTGGACAAGATTACCAAATTCCTTCCATTAGGGTTTTTTTTCTTGCTTTTCTCTAAGTACATAATTCCTATCTCATGTCTCTGCTTCTTAGCCGTCTCTCTAGGATCCGCCCAGGGAAACCTGCGTCCCTGAGATCATCTCTTCTTCTTATTCTCTCTAATGGTTTCTCAACTTCCTTGCTGCAAACTCCTCCTTGTTCCATCATCCGCGCTATTCCTTGTGGAGGGGGTCTCGGAAAACTCATCGTTAGCTATGCTAATGACGGTGGCATCACTAGTTTGGAAAAGAAGGTTCCCCTGGAGTTGATAATGAAGAGAGTTATCAAAGAGATGGTAACGATCGGAGCATCTCATGGGTGGATAGCTACTTTCGATATGGAAGACGAAGTTCTGCGACTCCAAGACGATCTAAACCCTGCTGCATCGGATACACATCCGAAACGTATTCCCCTGCCTTATCTTGTTACTCTGCCTCATTGCCAAACCGAGATTATCACCAACGTGTCAATGTCCACACCTTCTCCAGAGGATGAAGACTGTATTGTTGCTGTCAAGTTCTTTGGACCTCAACTCAGCTTTTGCAAACCCTCTCAAAGTAAACCCAAGTGGCACAACATAAGCTTCGATAACCGTTGTTTTTACTCCTCCCGTATCATCTTTTCCAAGAAAGACAACATGTTTCGTATGCTCGGATCTGGAGGCCATCTAATCGCATCATGGGATCTCAGTGAACACAAGCGCAAACCCATGCTTCAGAAGGTGCGTTATCAAAACCTTTCCGAGCTGACAGAGACCAAACGGGAGCATCTGTATTCGTGCTTCACAAGCGACCACTTGGTGGAGTCAGAATCCACGGGTGAAACTTTCTTGGTGAAGTGGTACCAGGAGACTGCTGAGATCGTCGACGGTGTTGCGAAAATGAAAACAAAAGATGTATTAGTGTTCAAGCTTGACGAAGAAGGGAACGCGGTTTACACTAATGACATTGGAGATCTCTGCATGTTCCTCTCAAAGTCAGAACCTTTCTGTGTCCCTTCTGCTTCTTTTCCTGGCATGGGCAGAAACAACGTCCTAATCTGGGATGTGGACGGAGACACATTTTTGCATCTGGATGATTCTTACCCCATCATTACTCATGTTGGCGAACTCTCGGCCCCTTTCCACATTCCACCTCAAAATCTAAACTAGAATTTTGGAATGGAGGAGGAGTCTCTCAGTTATGCATCCACGATTATGCATAACACCAAACCTTTGGTAGAGACTCGCTCAAGTGTGACGAAGTAAAAATATTGCTGGAGTTTTAATTTGCTTAGGTACCATTCTAATTGCCTTTGGTGCAGTTGTTGTTTCTTCAAGTGTCAGAGTATCTTCTTTTGGAGTTATTGCATTTGCTCCTTTGTTACATTGAGATTAAATGATCCTAGTAATGAATCAGATAAAACATCTTCCTTGAAATTAAAGTAAATTTTGTTGGTGTCGCCGCTGTATGATTGGAATTATATTGCAAGTTACCTGAAAGGATCTCTATTTTCTGAGCAAGAGAATAGAATGATCATCCCATAGTGTACTCATTGCTAACTATCCATTCTGCGGCCAAGTTCGTTTGGTAACTATCAAAGTCTATACCCTTCTGTGGCGAAGTTCTACAGGGGTAGACGATAATTATAAGGAAAGAGGGTTGCAGGATGTACCAGGTTGCTTTCAGCTACTAAAGCTTCTATATTCTGCTGGTTCAGTTCTTCTGGACGAAGCCTCTCAGAATCATCGATGTTGGCTGTGAAATGGAAGATCAAAATATATAATAACACGAGATAACTAGAGATAAAACGTAGAGTTGGCAAAATTCTGATGCTACAGGTTCACTGAGAAACATGAACTATAACAAAGTAAAGTGGAACAGAATGAACATTAGACAAAATACATTAATCTAAGGCTCCACACAACAAAGTACGTTATCATAGGCCCATATTGTTTCTCCATTATTATAATTCAGATTCTGTAGCTTGCTAGTTCCTCTTATACCCATCAATAAGCAATTCCAAGCTAGAGTAAAAGCAAACGCAACAATTTAATCCCCCAAAAAAATGAATACGTTGCTAATACACTAATGCCCATACCTTCGCTCCGACCCTTCTTAGAAAATATTAAAATATCCTGGGGATTTGCAACCTGAAAGTATGTGAGATTTTGTCATAAGTTTGCCCAACATTCTAGAACGCATGGTCATCATCATGTCACAGTAACTAATTTTTAGGTACCTTTCCCACATATTTCTGTCCAAACCTTTGAGGATTAATCGTCATAAATCCAGAGTAATCTACCTGAAAGATTCAACCAGATCTTAGTCTTTCTTTAGTCATTTAATATTCTTAATAACAAATATGTTTTTGTGGCTATGGTGTGCATGCATCAAACTGGCATAGCCTAGCCTCTAGTTGTGTAGGAAAACAAAAGGTTTAATTATATGAGTGTTGCTAGAAGTTGCAGCAGAGTGAAGAAAACTTGGAAACAAATTACCTTTGATTCGAACCAATGGAAGTTTGATCTCAGATCTGTTAACAGCTTTTTTAGCTGGCTTTCTCTGTTAGACTTCTGACCTATCAATTTTGTAGATATAGTAGAGAAATTTTTAAAAAGAGGCAGGAGAGAAAAAATGTCCACATGAACTATGAGAAGAGGGAATAGTTACCACTTTATCCAAGTGTTCGAGAGTTGAGTTTTGATCATTGGGATCAATATCACCTTCATCCTTTAAAACAATCTGCAATCTGAAAATATGTAAGCAACGAAGTCTGCCACCAGGCCCACCACCATCTATAACATATAAGCCAAAATAAACTTTACCTCTGTATACTCAAAAGGCCTCACAGATGTCAGAGGTATCTTCGTAGGACGATACAGATTTCCCTGTAAGTCATGTGTTTTCACTTAGGCTTACATGCTTGATTAAAAAGGCAAAAAAACTATACATGAAGTATATAGATTAAGCAGTACCAACAAAGTAAAATATGAAATTTTAGATTGTTTGCTGAAGAACCTTGATTTCTAAGAGAAGAACATGTTTTGGCTTTGGTTCCCCATCAATAAGCGACGTTGCCACAGATGATCCTGGTTGTGTGATGTGGAAGCCCATTCCAGATACCTCCTTCAAAAGTTTAATCGCTTTCAGCTCAAAGAGGCAATGAACATTGTGCCTCACTCTTATTTAAAAGCAATAACTCCAAAAATCAAAATTTTAATGGACCTGGGGGTCGATAAGGCATTCATGCTCATGTCCCCACACAATGAAGTCGAGGAACCGTGGAAGAAAGTGCTCACTTATTGCATTTTTGGGATTTGATTTCACCCTGCAAGTTATACAGCATATGAGTACAGTACTCAACCTTTCATATATAGAATTATAAAGGATAAGAAAACGATCTAAAACATATTATTGCAATGAAATCAACCTATTTTGATGAAGCCCCAGAATGTTGAACCAATCAGAAACATCACATCCTTCTTGAACTTCAGGCCTCATCCATTGGACAGCATGTGGGGTCTGTGAAAGAAATGAATATTAAAACAATAATAATTGTATAGCAAAAGGTGAGTATCCTCTGGATTACCTGAAACATTCTATTGAGACGTTCATCCCTGATGTTTCCTAAACCATAGAGAGCCACGGTTGTTGAACCCTGAACATTTATTCGATTAAATGATAGTCCAAGAAGTATGGGGGAGACAGGTGTCTAGGTTAAAAATTCTTTACACCAACCTTCCTCATAAGTATAGGGTAGAGGGAAATCTAGCCAACACCTGAACCACCAAGAACCATGTTTCCAAAATAGTTCACAAGGTTGCATGCGGAAAGAATATCAATTGCAGAAAGGTTGTCCTGTTGCCAGAAGCGACATAGAACAAAAACACAATAAAATGCGTATTTACTAAGTAATTCAGTATCTATTCAAATGAGTTTGTATAACAAGAGTCTGTAGATGTAAATTTTGTACCACTCCGGCTGGATCATCATGGTTTCCATGAATACTGAACACGGGCAAGCCTACATTGAAGTGTGGATCCTCGTAATTTACATGACCAAACCTGTAGCCAGATAATAATGTTAAGGAATAGAGATTAATCAATATCTTGAAAAACTATGTGTACAACAAACTATGTATTATACACAAATTTGATTTAATCTGCCAATTAGTTGGTAATATTTTCTGATATGATATCATTAATAGCAGAAGAGTAGAGTCTCAAGCATTCTGCAAATTTACAGTCTGGTCGCTGACTACTTGAAACTGCACTGGTTTATCATTGAGACAGTGGCGACGAAGAATTTCAATGGCTTTAACTAGTGTAGTTCTAGAGGGTTTATTCTCATGAAAAAGATCACCGCCAAGGAGTAAGAAGTCCACCTGTTTCAAAAGTGAAAATAGATGAAATGAAACTTCTTAGAGTCCTTCCTTGCAGTTGGTTGAATATTTTGTGTCAGGTAAACTATCATTCACTAGTTAGCTAGATGATCCAAACCTGTTTCTCCTCCGCTGTAGAGCATATCTCTTCAAAAGCCTTAAACGAAGCATGCCGCCTGATTTCATCCTTCTCCATGTAGCCCAAGTGGCAATCAGTCGCTACAAGTACTCGGCAGTGTATCACTAAAATCCTCCCTGTCAAGTTTTACAAGCACACACACTGACACTCGTAAGTTTTTTTATGAAAACAACAATAACACTGTAGAGATGGCAACGTCTTGTACATTCACAATTAATAAAGTGAAGGATCTTTGAAGTTAACAGAATAACAAATGTATCAAGCTCACAACTACTTTTCCTATATCCAGTATCCATTATTAATAACACAGCTCGCAGACATAGAACAAGAGCAAAAAAAAAAACCTCCCATGCCATTTCTTGGGTCCTAGCATATTTTCTCATCTTTTGCATATCATCATAGTTAAACATTTATAAGTATCCATGAAAGAGTGAGAAAAGAAAAACAAAGCCAAAAGCTCACCAAGACATAATATCATTAAATGTTTTTTTTTTAAAAGAAAAAAGAAAAACTATAGTGATGTTAATGTAGGGAAGAGATCTTTGTAGCATATACGTACGTTTTGATTCTCTCTGCATGTAGCTTTTATAGCTAGCCGCCGCCTCTTTGATTTTTCATTTTTTAACATAATTTATTTTTCGCGAAATGGTTGCAAAGATTTTCTTTTTTTTGCAGGAAGCCATTTAAAGCTTTGTCTTTTTATCAAATTTTTAAAAATTTTATTTATTTAAAAGGATCTATAAAAATTGTTAGCTGACAAGAAATTTTTTTTGGTGATATATTTTTTACAGAAATTATTTTTAGTTGTGGAATCTTGTTGTACTGATTTCTTTTGTAAAATTCTTGACCAAAGTTAGAGCAATCTCGAAATTGACAATTGATCAATATATGGGACCTTTGTGAGAAAACTTTTTGTGTGTTTTAGTTTTATTTTTAAAACTCTTATTAGAACAATTACAAGGTTTTGTTTAAAATACAACGTAAATGTAAGTTACTTCTTTGCCTCTTTCTGTGTTAAGTTTTATTATTAATATATCGGTTGACCCCATTAATCTTAAATAAATGATGACAACTTTACGTTTTAAGAAAAATACTGTATGTGACGAAAATCCAATTGGGTTTGTAGAATCGTTGGTTCACATTTGTACCGTACCGGAAATTAAACCTTTTTTTCTTCTCATGAAGTGTTTTCGTTCATTTATTAATTAATATTTCTATCCACTATATCAATTCAGAGTTTACATTCACAACTTATATGCACAATCACATGCATAATTTTTTTTAAAAAAATATGACAGAGTTGAACAAGAAATATTTTTTAAAATTAAAATTTCACTACAAATTATGAATGCCAGCTATAATATTCCACACAACATTTATCATTAACTAGGTTTTATTACGAGAGAGAAAGCCTCTGCTTCAATTCTGGTATTTCTCTGTTTTTGCATTGATTTGAATGGTACTGTTTTTGATTCTGTGATTGAGTTCTCTTGGTTTGAATTATGAGTAGGAAATCAATGCTTTGTATTAATTAAGAGATATCTACTAAAAAGTTTTCTCTTCAGTTTTATTATCTTTTATTCTTTTGGGCTATCTTACAAGTCTTGACATGATATCGTATCAGTTGTCTCTTTAGCCAAGGTTATCATGTTATGTAAGGTCTTTCTTCTCGTATGTTTTGAAGATGTTGTGTTGATTGAAGTTTTACAAGGTTTAGAACATGTGGTAAAATCTCTACTAAGTGGTTGTAATGGATGATACATGAAGACAGAAATACATCATAGATGTCATAGTGGTGATGCAACAGTTCAGAAAAAGAGAGTTGACAGAACTAATACAGGGGCTAAAGTAGAGCAGACACAATAATTAAGTAGAGCAGAGCTTAAGTAGTACTTGGTGATCGTGCTGACACAATGATTAACACAAAGCAGAAAAGATAAGGTGTTGAATCAAGAACCTTGCAGTTAGATATATGAGAGGTTGTATTAAACGTCTGAAGCAGTTCTTGTACTAGTCCGACGTTAATACAGGAAGTAGTATAAGAAGCTGAATTGAAGAGTTTGAGTACAGAACCTTAAGGCCGACTTGGACAAGCCACATGGCGGTTGTTGAGCTCGATGAACATCTTGAATGGAAGATTCAAGATGGGATCATGGAGAGAAACTTTCCTATTTGTTGTATAATAGGAAATTCTTATTTGTTGTATAATAGGAAAATTATCAATCCTAGGGGTTGTACAATTGTTAATCTCTCAATTCCTATTTGTTGTATAATAGGAAAGTTGCTAACCCTAGGGGTTGGGCAATTGATATAAATACGGAGAAGGCGTTTCATGAAGACTGGCGCGCTTCAAGGTATTCTCAAGAGATGCACACAAGATGTGTGGTGTCGCCCCATCAATAAGATAGAGAGATATTTTGATGGTTTATTCATCTAGAAAAGAATGATTCGATATCATAGCAATTGTAATTGCAATTTTGTTCTAGTGGATTTGTTCTGGACTAGGTCCCGGGGATGTAGGAAAAACCGAACCCCGTTAACAAAGCTTGTGTGTCTTATTTACTTTATGCACATACAATCTCGAAGTCGATCATACACATACTTGAACATATAGACTTAGCCACAAATATGCATTTTCAATTGGTATCAGAGCGGTGCTCGATAGAGATTTGTTCTTGTTTCGGGTGTGGTCTTGGATTTGTGGCTAGAATGAAGTGAATAAGAAGAAACATGTTCATGACGATATAAGGAAAGAGATCGAGCATTCGGATTTGTGTGAAGTTTCAGAGCCAAAGTAAAAACAAAGTGAGGTTCGTATAAAGTTCCAGTGTTCTTGAAGAGAAGTCATCAAAAGTTGCATTGCATCCGGTTCTCTATTCGTTGCTGGTAAAGAAAAGAACCGAGAGATATAGTGTTTGGATGATCAATTATGAATAGATGATAGAGACTGATTTGACACGAACATGAAGAGATTTAAAAAAAAATCGATGGATCATGAAGAATATTTTTTTTATATTCACAAGGATTAGGATTAGTGGATCCATACGAAGTTTCTGAATCGAAGACTTGGAGGGGATAAAAGAGTTGGTTTAATGTGCATGGTTAACTTAATGAGAACCAAGAGATGACCGAGTTGTTTTAGAAGAAGAAAAAGTTGGATTGTGTACTTTTGCAGATTTCAAGAGTATCGAAGATTCTTTTGTTGGGGCTGTTGTTTATCATCTTCTCTGTTTGGGAAAATATAAGAAAAGGGTTGCAAGTCTCTGTTGATCTAAAGAGACATAAAAGGAGAGAATAAGATAAGAAAAAAGTGAATTGGTGAAAGAGGTTGCAAGAACTATGGAAAATCATACAAAGCTTTGAAGAAGAAAGATTGTCAGGCGGAAGAATTCTGTTTTTTTACGGTCTCAGAGCAACCTTTTATGATCGTTTGACAAGAGATTGGAATCTATAAAGATTGTTGATACATCAAGGAAGGAAGAAATTAGAAGCAATAATCTTACTTGTCAGATTCTTGACAAGAGAGACCACGGCGGAGATCTCGACGGAAAGAGCTGTCCGATTAAAAATTTGGATAAAGATCAGGTTTCGAGCTTGGAAGCGAGAGAAAATCATAGAGATGAGAAAGAGGATTAACAATATTTGCTAGGAGAGAAATTGCAGGAGAATGGAGAATTATGATATGAATTTGGTTTCAGTTTTATGGGCAGGTGTGTAACTGTGGCTTCCTGCCATTTCAACCTCCCATTCTCACAACATAATACCCTATCAAGTCTCTTTGCCACAAAGTTCCTTTCCTCACGTCCTCTTTTCCAAGTAAACTTAGCCCCTTTGAACCCCATATCTATCAAAGATAGGCTATTTATCCAAGCTCCAAACTCAAGAGAATCTGCAGACAGACACCCATTCCCTCCAGAGCGCTCATCTAACCTCAAAATAGTATTGAAAGCTCCCCCAATGATGATCGGCTCCGAGATATTCTGCATCACACTCCGCAACTCATTCCACAACCCACTTCTTCGACTAACCGAAGGGGCCGCATACACAACAAACAGGTGACATCTCTCCGCACCCGTTTTCACCGTAGCATAAATATATTGGTTAGACGACTGTATGATCTCGACCTCACCAACATTCGTCCTCCATAACAACCAAATTCCACCGCTTTGGCCAATAGCCTCAACTCTGAACCAATTATCAAACCCAAGACCCTGACAAATGCGTTGCGCCCTATCCCCACTCGCATGAGTCTCAAACAAAGCTAATAGCTCCACCTTAAACTTCTGTAGCAAATATCGAATGGACCGTCGGAAATTGGGTTTACTCGCTCTCCGACAATTCCAAAATAAGCAATTCATCATGAATAGATAATAACAAGTACGATTTACCGGGGCGAGTTGTTAAACTCGATTATCCCCCGCCACCCCATCCGGCGGATCACCAACAACACCAATCTCCATGTCTATCCGTGGCATTACCATATCTTCCCCCGCTTTTGGAATTTCTCCATTCTCCATTTGCGGATTAGGAGATACACGACCATCCTCTGGTTTCCCCCTCCGTTCAACTGGAACGCCGGAACTCCCAACACCGACACTCTCAATTCGCAACCTCTTAGTGGACTCCGACAAGACAACTTCCCTGGTGTCGGGCCAAAAATAAGTCCCCTTGTAGGCCTTTGTGTAGAAGATTTTACAGTCAGCCCATGATTCAGCCTCTTTCAAGGCCCACCTCCTTCCTTAAGGCTAGAAATGGTTCGTAGATTTCCCATGCATATAAAAAATATTTTACCAACAAAAAATTATTATAAGTGCCGAATCTGCTGTATTTTTATCATATTTTTCACAGCTTTTTACTTAATTTTTTGTTTAATTTAATGTGTCTAACCATTTTGTTGACATCGACAAAACTCAAACATTTTTTCAAGTTTCTTAGACTTCACGGAACTCAAACGATTTTTCCAACTTGAGGATAGCTTTGGTTTTTTTAGGCTAATTCAACAGCCAACTTTGCCGTCTCCCTGCTTTTGGAACCATATAAAACTTTCTCATCATAGATTGAAAAAATGGAAAATTGTATTTTGGTTATTTATAATTTAATTATAATATGGTTAACTGATCAGGCGTTAAGAATTGAATAAATTAAAAAAATTTATATATGTAGAAGCTAGGGGAAAAAAATGCATGTGTAGAATAAAGTCATGATAATCTAAAAAAAAAAATGAAATGCATGGGTCTAAAAACTAAATAAAGTCATTTGCACTGTCTCTAAAGTCTTTTAATATTAATCATCATTTTTTTTTCGTTACAAATATTCTTTGGTGGGGTTTCTGAAATATTAAAATCTCTCAATCAAATTGGGATTTTGAATTTTATTCTCAAATCCCATGTTATTGAAACTGAAAGTTATGTAAAATAATTCAAAATCACTCACAATCCTGTGTTATTTAATTAAATATTTATAAAAATCATATCAAATCACAAACTATTTTTTCTTTTAAAAAATAGAAAATAAAAAAAAAATCCCCCAAAATACCTTTAAAACTCACTTAAATTTCCTAAAATCCAAAATATCATAAATCCCACAAAATTCTCTAAAATCATGATTTGAAATTTTGAATACACCCCCTATAATCTTTTAATAGTAATCACTATTTTTTTTTGCTCTACATACTCTACATTCTTAAATTGAGTGGTTCTTCTGCAAATCACAAAAAGTTTGGTGGGGTTTCTGAAATTTTAAAATCTCTCAATCCTAAATTTTATCAAATATAGCCGGACGGCGTCGTTGGGAACTATAACTCCGGCGGCTATATAACACACTCCCTCTCCGAAGCAGATATCCGGCGATTTCCTGCTCCTGAGCACGGCGGTGAAGCCATGGCTATCGTCTCCAGTGTTTCTCTCGAGCTCGTGTTGCCATTAATCCTGTAAGTATGCTTTTAATTTCTCTTCTTTTCTTTTTATCAATTACATTTGATTCAGCTCTGTTTCTGCTTGAATCGTCTTTGATCCGTATATGAATAATCCGTGTTTGTATATATGTAAATTCCGACTCTATCTGTGTGTCTTTGATCTCTTTCATTTCTCTTGGAATTTGAACTCTTGTTCTGTTGCCTTCTCCTGTAGAAGCTTGCTTGAATCTGATGTTGAAGAGCTAAGTAGAGTTTGAAACCATCTAGCAGAGGCTTTAGGGATCCTTGTGAGATTGTTCTTGTAGTCAATGTAGTAGATCCCAAACCGGACTGTGTATCCTGAGTTCCATTCCCAATTGTCTAGCAATGACCACACAAAATATCCTCTTACATCACATTCATCATTCCTGCAAAAGTTTACGTTTTTTTTTTTTTTTTGATTCAAAGACTCTCTTGTGAAAGAATGAATCTTTTTGCTAAGTGAAACACTTGCTTACCTTATGGCAGCTGATAAGTTTGAGAGATAATCTCTGTGGAAGCTTATCCTCTTGTCATCTTGCAATGCTTTCTCCATGTCTATGAATGGATTGTTTTTCTCATCCATGCCTGTGATGATATCACCACCCTCCCATGTTAAAAAAAAAAAATCTGATTTTTTTCCTATTGATTGATAGTTTTGAGGATAACATTTTTGGGGTTTGAGATATTTACCGTTTTCTGTGATGAATACAGGTGGGTTGCCGTAGATGTCTTTGACATACACTGCTAGTTTCCTGATTCCCCATGGGACAATGTGTAGCCAGCTTGATCCTGCCTGATTCAAGTAAGTTATTTTATCAAATAACTTTTTTAGTTCTCTTGAAGAGCCAGTTAAGGATTAGTAAACATCTTCTGTTTCTTTCAGAGGAATACATACTCTTTCTCCTATAGCTACTCCTCCACGATAAGCTACAAACAATTAGGAGCAAACAAAGAGTAGAAAACATCAGCTTAGTTCATTTAGTTTTTTTAGCAGTAATGAGAATGATATGAGAAATGGTGTTGGTTCTTACAGCTTGTAATAACGGCTGCATCAGACGAAGCATCATGTAGAATCAGTTTCCTTATTCTACTTCTGTCGTTCCTCGCGTATAATGTGGTGTAGTGGTTGATTCCCATGAAATCAAATGCCCCTTTTATAGATTTAGACATCTCTGGTTTTATCTTAGGTAGTCTCTCTTCCACTAGACTCTTCATTGAAGCTGGATAGTCTCCATTGATTAGAGGATCCATAAACCTGGTTCAAATCTCATTATGTCACTTTGGTCTTTTTCTCTTTTAGACTTTTCTATGCAAATATTCACAGATAAAGAGATCTTATAGTTACCATCCAATCCCAAAATCCATTGCTCTACGAGCTGCATCTTTGTCCTCATCACAATCAGACATTGGCTCATACCATTTTGCATCTAATGCTATCCCGATTTGACCACGTTGTTTCTCCTTCCATATAGAAAATTCCCACATTTTATTCTGCCCTTAGAATCATAAGACTTGTTCTGTTTTGTTTTCTTACCTTGAAGTTTCTCTGGTAGGTGTGGTAAGCAGCAGCATGAGACAACAGAATGTTATGAGCTACAACGTACGGTTCGACCGATGACGTCCCCTTCTTACAAAACCAATGTCCCAGAAGTGAGCACCTCCCTGGAGCCTGTATCCCTGTGTCATAGCCTTGGATCGATAACCCGTGAGGCTCATTGAAAGTGACCCAGTACTTCACTCTATCTCCAAATGCTTTGAAACAGGTGAATGCATAACGCTCGAAATCATCCCTGCGCCATTTATTTAGCTTTTTGATTTCGTAATCATCTCACCATATCAACATTTCACATTTTTATCAAAAGATCATATATACTCACACGACTTCTCTACTTAGCCATCCTTCATATCTGTCTTCTAAGGCTTGTGGGAGATCCCAGTGATACAATGTCACATAAGGTTTGATTCCTTTGGCTAAAAGAGCATCTATTAGGCTGTTATAGTACTTAACTCCATCTGGATTTACTTTCCCTGTTCCATCTGTTACAAAAACCCGAGTTTAATAGACCCGTCGCAACTCGATAACAACAATACTCTTATCACACACAGCTAAATGAACTAGACTTACTAGGGAATATTCTTGACCAAGATATAGAGAATCTGTAAGCATCCATACTCAGATCTTTCATCAGGTCTATGTCACTCTGTGATAGGAAACAAACAAAAGAAAGGTCTTGCTTCTTAGATTCTCTCAATTATGTCCTGTTGCGTCTTATCTTAGATTTTTTTGGATGAGGTTTGCTCTGTCAAGAAGCAACCCTACTTTTATCTTCAAGCATAAGTCAACTAATGTGTTCTTTTTTTTAGGTGAAACTTACGTGAAACCTATGGTATTGATCGACCGTAGTATCCGCATTGCTAAAATCCAATATCTTTCCTGTTGATCAAGAACAATAATAGCATTGAATCAT
>NC_025702.1:13668739-13678010 GCF_000633955.1 Camelina sativa
TTTTTGGATGAGGTTTGCTCTGTCAAGAAGCAACCCTACTTTTATCTTCAAGCATAAGTCAACTAATGTGTTCTTTTTTTTAGGTGAAACTTACGTGAAACCTATGGTATTGATCGACCGTAGTATCCGCATTGCTAAAATCCAATATCTTTCCTGTTGATCAAGAACAATAATAGCATTAAATCATCTGAAATCTTGATTTTTCTGGGTTTATCGTAAAGTTGTTTGGGCTTGTTATATTTTTGATACCTGGTTTCTTCGTGAAAGTGTCCCAAATGCTCTCTCCTTTGTTTCCTTCTTTCACAGCTCCTTCAAACTGATTTCGTGCAAGAAAATGTTACGATTGTCAAAATCGTTTCACAGCTCCTTCAAACTAATCACATCTCTTTCTTGGATTAGTTTGAAGATGATGATGATGATGAAGAAGAAGAAGATTGTCACCTGGTAAGCTGAAGAAGCTGTCCCGAACACAAACCCATCTGGAAATTTTGCTCTGCTGATAGATTCTGAGGAAACATGATCAAGAGGCACGATGAAGACGAGCAAGAGCGGAAACAGAACCAAGACTAGTCTCATTAAAGATTCCATTTTTGGGTCGCATGAATAAAAGAGAAAGAGAGAGGAAGATAAAGGGATGAACTTTTTTGTGTGTCAATGAAAGATTTGGAGGCAAGAAAATGGAGTTTTTGTGTGTGTGTGTTTGTAAAGTTGAAGAACAAAGAGGAAGAGTGCAAAACAAAAGGTCTCGTCTTTTTAAGGCTCTTCTTCGGTGTTGACATTTGTTCACTCGACCTTTTAGGCTTTTACTATACACGTCTCTTATACTTGTGCTGTGCCAAAAACTTAAGAAAAAAGAAAAAAAGAAGTGTACGCTAAGATGAAAAAGATTTTTTAGTGAGACATTAATTCACCTAATTAATTACCTATGTTCTTTATTTATGTTTTTGGTCGTTGATTTTTTTTATTTTCGTCGTCATGCTTACTGGTTTGTTAGTTTAATGGTTTTAGAAATCTAAGCCAAATTATATGCGTCGTTCAATTTTTATCAAAGTCAACTGTTAATCGGTTGTAACATTTATAAATAGTACTAGTTAAAATCACTTTTTATTCAATATTAAAAATAATGGATTTACTCAAACCAAGTATTTTCAATATGCTCCAATAGGAAAGAGTTATTATGTAAGAATTGCTAATGAGCTCTTTTAAGCCCCGGTATGAATTTTGACTTCAGTATTTATTAATTTTAAATCACAGTTAGGCTCTTTTGCAACAAAATATGGAGAGATTTGATCAAAGTCATAAATGAGTTCTCAGTGACTCATAATATTTATATAGTTATTTGATATATAATTATATTTATATAGTTATTTAATTTTCAATACAGTTTATGATTTTCAAATCTACTTGGTGTTTTTTTTGTCTTTTTTGGAACTTATATTATCATATATATTTGATTTAATCATATTATATATGATAGATCAATCTATCCAATTTACTTACATGCAACACATATGATTATGATGAACGGCTCCACGAACATTTAAACATGATCTTCTATGGATGATTTTTACATGCACTATATCAATGATGGACAATATTACCTCTAACATTATTTATTTTTTTATTTATAAGGTTAATCAATTCGACCTACATTCTTAAATTCTACTAGAATTTCCAAGAACCATTAATATTATGAGATAAGTTAGTAAATTAATATAAATCTAAGTTAGACCTTTATATCATGTCAGCATAAATACCCATCTTATGTATAAAAGGGAGTTAGGTATATCTATCTATTCCAATATTTGTTTGTTTCAAAAATCAATAACTACAACTATCTTGATATATAATTTTAGTAAAAAGCACTAATTGAAAAAATGGTCCATTTTACAGATTATTTTTCTAATTTTGTCCTCACAGTTATATTTTTCGATAAGGAATCTTTTTGACACTTTAAAATTATAAATCAACCTTTACAATGTTTGGTAATTACAAAAAAAATTCATATCATTTTTTTTTTGTTTAGTTGGTTAATGTTATTATGTAATTTTTGATAAAGGAGTTCTCGGTCAATATATGATTAATAAAACATACATGCATTGATTCTGAATGGTTTTTTGAGTTTTGAGTGTTGTCTTTTTGCTGTTGAGAGTATAAATACATGTATTTCTGAGTGACTGCTTGAATTTGGGTACAAAAATGTAAAAAGAGAATAATAGATTTGTGTTGCAAAAAAAAAGAATAATAGATTTGTTAATTTAAAGAAATAGTGGATCTAACTACATAATTGAGAAAAATATTAAACTAAAGGAACTTACCTAAAAGAGGGTGATAGTGGAAGTTAGATATACGTAAAGTTGATTAATTTAAGTTGAGATTTTATTTACATATGTTTTTGGAAAGCTTTATGTATTCAAAAAACTTGGTTTTACAAAAAAAAAAAAAATTGCATGCAGTTTTAGATTTTTGAATGTTAGAAGTAGATTTTTTTCAATCTTTAAGATTGCCACCTAGGATATGTATTTGCATGTAGTTTTAGATCAGGGAAAATTGTGATATTTTTGTACAACCAACCATTTTTTTTAACAAAATGACTCAAATATCATTATTAGTACCATTAGTGTTAAAAGCAACATTTCATCGCTTTCCAAAGATGACATAAACTTTTTATTCTTCCAATGCGTATGATTTTATTTTTTAACACCAATATATAGATTATAAATTTAATTGCAGTTTTGAATAAACAAAGTAAGGGAAAATTTCGAGTCAGCATAATCATCTAGGAATAAAGCATAATAATGCTGATAAAGATGTCCGATTTCACTCCATGTATTTTTGATGGAAATGATTTTTTATTTAAATAATTGTTGACTCTGGTGAGACAAAATGCTTTGACTCGAATTCTTACGGTATAATATGATAATTTAAAAATTAGGTTAAATAATAATAAGAGAAAATTTATAATTTGATATCTTAACAAAATCTTTTAAATACAATAACTATAAAAAATCTAAATATATCCTAAATATCAAAGAAAACATTATGTTAGTCTTGGCTGTTCTACCATCATTTTGTGAAATCTGTACACTTTGCCATATATCCCAAGTCAAAGTATAAATTAGTGGTTTGGGTTTTGAATATGTATTTTCTCTTAGAAACATCAAATCTAGTTCTATAGGTGAGATAAATTAGCATAATTTGCATGAATGTTGAATGCAATCATAGAATCTGTATTATGTACTTGGAATTGCATGTGATTAATAGACGCAAAAAAGCTGAAAATAATAAACTAAAAAAGGGAGATAATGAATAAATATAATCTAATATGGTGAATGAGGAAACAGAATATTAATATGTGTTTAAAAAAATTAAATCAAAACATATGCATAAAATTTTATATTTATTAATTATAAGTATTACAGTATATGATAATTTAATAGATTTTTAAAATGAGATCAAGATGATAGAAAATTTCATACATTTAAATCTTAACAAAATATTCCAAGTAGAAATTTAAAAACCAAATTAATCTGGTATAATTATATATCAAATTTCTGTTTTTTTTTTAATTTTGATTGGTTAGCAGTTAAAATGAAATATCGTCTATATTAACTCAGGAAAATGAGCTAAATTTTTGAAAACTAATATTTATTTTTAAAAAATAAATTAAATTTATAGTATTAATTTGGTGATTACAATTGTATCCTTTATGAGAAACTAAAATTTATCCTACTACTTTTTTTTTGACATTAGTAACATTTATCCTTTTTTTTTCAGTGTCATTTTGATGTAGTTCTTATCAACCTTTAGGTTTAGAGAAAAAAAAAAACTTTGAATTAAATACAGGGGTATATCCGTAAATTTAACTTATGTCTACTTTTGTTTAGGTCATCATTTTCGCATAAACCCTTTGCTTCTTCTCAAAATAATCCAAATCAATAGATCTCTGCTTTTGATTTTAGGGTTTTAGCCTTTTAAAGTTGAAACCTTTTTCCTTAAAATCCCGAAGAAAGAATCACTCAATTGAATCTATGGCGATGGCTATGAGACTTCCAGCGATATCAAGAGCGGTGACGGAAGTTGCTTCGTCTCCGGTTGGTTTGAGACAGCTCTTCTGTTCAAACGCTTCAAAGTTCTCTTTTTTATCTCCACAAGCTGAAACCCAAACACCTGCTCGCCCTCAGGCTGAACCTAGCACCAACCTCTTCGTCTCCGGTGATTTTAAAAACCCTTTTTATCTCTCAATTCATTCATTTCTGGGTTTTTAGTGGTTTATCGTTTGGT
Organism: Camelina sativa; assembly: GCF_000633955.1. NCBI lineage: Eukaryota > Viridiplantae > Streptophyta > Magnoliopsida > Brassicales > Brassicaceae > Camelina > Camelina sativa. Next base: position 13,673,024 of record NC_025702.1, read on the forward strand.
CGAGTCTATGTGAGTTTTTGGGATTTGGGTGGTTTTAAAGATCACTCCTTTTGAATTGAGAGTTAGACTATTCATTCCTGTGGGAAACCCAAAATTATAAGTAATTTTGAACATTTGATTAGAATTGATTTGGAGATATATGTGTTTGAGAAATGAAGCTGTGTCTTAGATTTATATATGTATTTTGCAACGAGTGATATAGTTTGGTGTGGTTTCTCAATTATTCTTTACTGATCCTCATTTCCTGAAAATGTGTAATTGCTTAGCTTAAGAATGAAGTGCAAGAGAGCTTGGTCTTTCATTGTGTTTCAAGGCTTCTGTGTTTCGTAAATTTCTTTATAGTGTCAATCAGTTTTAACTTGCTACTTACTATTGGGCTTTGGAGCAACCTCTGTTTCTCACTTTGGTCATGGTCATAATAACTGAAAGTTTGGTCAATAGTGTATCATAGACTTATGTATATAGCACATCTAATACATAACATGTTAAGTCTGATTACTATCTTTTCGTAAGCCATCTAAGTCCTATTTAGTTTAGATTCTGTGTCTACGTTTCCTGAAGTGTTTTTGTATCATGTTACTTATATATGAAGTTGAAAAGTATATATCTAAAGGACTATATTTGTGCCACTTGGATATTTTCAGGGCTTAGTAAGCGCACTACTTCTGAAGGGCTTAGGACAGCTTTTGCTCAGTTTGGAGAAGTTGCTGATGGTGCGTTTCGTATTGTGGCACTTTATGTGTATTAAACTAAATCGTGAAGATAACTAACTGTAACGATTACTTTCTCTCAAATTGGCTTTTTGTAGCTAAGGTTGTCACAGACAGAGTATCAGGATATTCCAAAGGGTTTGGATTTGTTAGATACACCACCTTAGAAGATTCGGCAAAAGGCATAGCTGGAATGGATGGGAAGGTACTATCTCTTTCTAATATCCATTTCTCGATTACCAAACCAAAATCTATTTAAGAGACTTTACGCTAACAAATACCAAATGGCTAATCTCCTCTCTGTTGCTTCTCTGCAGTTTCTTGACGGTTGGGTCATATTCGCAGAGTATGCAAGACCAAGAGAACAAATGCCGTCATATCAACCTCAGAACAACATGTCTCGTCCTCCATATTATGGTAACCGTTAGAGAGACAGCTTTGTTCGATTCTTATGAATCTTCATATTCATATTTATCCTTCATTCTATCTTCTTCTGTGATCAAACTGTTGTCTAAGTGGCTTGTTATTACTCTGGAAGTTGAGAAACTCGAAATTAATATTTATGAGTAATAACCAAAAACTGTCATTTACAAGACAATGTTAAGTGTAATGGGCTCTTTAAAGAGGATGATACGAGTAGTTCGCTTATACGGCTAAGACACAAAGATTTAAAACGTTGTCGTTTTACTTGTTTCTTTTGTTTACATGATTGATTTTGTATGTCGGCTTAAGATGAGATTGAAAAACTAAGACAGCCGGTTCAGTTTTGTTGATTTTGGGTTACCACAATATCTTGAAATGTAGTTACATATGCTAATTGATCGTTTTCATAAAACCCAATGGGTCCGTAGCCATTAGCCAATCACTAACTCACAATTTTCGTTTAGATGCAACCACTTAACATTGAAAGTGATGATTATAACAAATGGTAACGAGTCATAGGGCCACACCATGCAAAACAACATTGAGTTCTCACAATTTCACGTGGAGCTGTCTAGAATTTACACGAACATTGTTATATAACATGTGGACTGCACAAAAACAAAAAGAAATATCAAAAAATACTAATGGCTTACATAAATTTAAGCAATAAATGTTATATGACAAAAACGGAAACAAAATATGCAAAGGAGATACCGTTCATACTATAACATTCCTTCGCTGTCCAATTACGTTTGGTGAGACAATTCCCTCTTTCTCATGCAACCAATTCCATTTTACAACTCATCATTTATCACTCCAAATTTAAATTAAAAGATACCCATTTTTGGAATGTACTTGGCTTATAATGGTAATAGTGATACGTTTTGCTGTTTTTATTGTGATCACTTCCTTGGAGGCAATGAAAAGTTAGCTAGTAATTAGAAATGTCGACGTAAACGTGTACAAATGTTTCTTTGTTTCCAAGTTCGATGAGTGGGCACAAGTCAAATGTACGTAACTGCATAAACTAATCAAGTAGGATTGTATCTAATCGGATAACGTTTCTAATCAAGTTCTTTTCAACTGACGATAATCGTATCAGTTCTTTGCTTTCTTGTTATTTCTCGTTAAACTAATTAAGCTGAGATGTAATCCTAGCCACACATTGTATCCTAAAAAAATTCGATAAACTCACGTGTGTCCTCTCGTTCTAATCGTGTGGGTTAGGATTAGATTCAAATCAGAATTCGATCAATATATCTTATGGTTACATTGGCACATTGACACCTAGCAAGTAGCAACATAACTAACTGAGTAACCTCCATTATTCATATATAATCTATAAAGTCGTGGTATTATTGAGAAAATGAGAGTAAGATGAGTCATCGTCGTTTTTGTTGCGCCGCATGTGTGATTCCTTTCAAATGTGACAGCATCTAAGACGAGTCGTTCTCTGTGGTTGAATTGAATTATGGTTTATATATAATGAAACTGTTTTTGTATCATGAATTAGTAACACATGTATTATGAAGTTGGACCATTTCGTTTTCTGTACCGTTAGGAGATATGAGTCTGAACTGATTTTATTTATTATAGTTCTTATCTACAGGAGTTTGTATTTACGTTCTTACTTCTTATCATATACATTTATCATAGGGTTTTCTCATTGCCACGTATGATAAGCACATGCAGATATAAGTAACATCATGTCATCATATCATGATATACTATTACCGTATTACGTACCTTTTTTTTTTTTTGGATAAAGGACTAGTGTATTTACGTACTTGAAACTATGTGGAAGACCCCGATCAAAGGAAACAATATATGATAATGGTAATGGATGTGAATGATTTTAGTTAGTTAATATATACATCAAAAATATTAAAAAGTCACCAACTCACCATGTACCCATTTCACGCGATTTGAACCGGATTAATCTCATTTTAGAAAAGAGTCAAAAGACTAACAAATCAATGGTAAAACTAAATTTCTAAGCTAAATCGATCCAAAAAAAAAAAAACGATTACATAAAATTCATAGTAACGTTTAATTTAGTTTTTAGTTGGTTTAACTTCTCTCTCGAGGCTAACCCAAAAAAAAACCAAACCGAAATCCACCAAAACCAATCTCAAACTGACAATTACGTAAGATTTTTTTTGTTTTTCAAATTAAAGAAACGTTATATATCACAACACCGTATGCGAACCTATAGCAATCAAAAATTAATTTACTTCTGAATATAATAAAAGCGGTCCAAAATTATTTTCAAGTGAAAGCAAAATGCATTTGTTGTATACTAAGAATACAACAAGTTCGGAAACAAAAATGATTTCACGTCGACCAAATAAAATGATCCTACTTCAGAAACAAATCACTCTAAAATGTTTCCATGAGTTCAGGTTTAGATATTTTTTTTGTTTTAATCTGTAAAACGGGTCTCTATTATTCTATACCACAAATCGAATCATGCTTTCTTTTATATATTAGACCCAACATGAACTAGACTTTAGAGATCACAAGATAAATTATGAATACGAGTATACGACTATACCAACTGAAACGATTGATAAACCAAAACTATGTTTTACTACAGTGTCAATAATTAGCCTTTAACCCATTTCTCAATTCAACGTAAACCAACTATCAAACCAATTCCGGTTAAAGATAAGAACCATCAAGGGTAGTTTCGTAATAATTTAACAAAACTATGTCCACGTAATGAAGTGATTTGTCACACAAGAGCTCAAGTTCCTTCTATAAATTGCCTCTGTTCCATTAAGAAGAGTATCATCACTCCAAAATTTCTTAACCTTGGCAACATTCCAAACCATTCGCCTTTTTTTAATAAACCAACTCCAAAGGATTTAATTAGCAAAACAAGAAAATTATAAAGAGAAAGAGAAGTGATTCAGGTGCGGTGACGTGTAGGATATGAAATTCTTGTTGGAGCTAGTCGTGCCTTGTTTCGGTTCACAGCAGTTCCAAGAATCCACCGCCGCAACCGCAGACGATTCGGTTTCAGAAGAAACGCAAACGCTAATGAAACAGCGAAGGCGGCGGAAACGTGTTAGAGTAGCTGGTCAACCTGGACAGATAGCAGAGTGGAGACCGTCACTTAGCGTTATATCGGAGACCAAACCGGCTATAACGGAGAAATCGGTAAAGGACGAAGAGAAAAAGAAAGTTCGTCGGAAAAGTGAAGGCAACGACGGCGGAGATGCCACGTCGTCACGATCGGGCGGTGGTCATGTTCGTTTCCGTAGTGACGATTTCGGGTACACTACTCTATCAAGTTTGCATGATACTTTTGTGTTAAGTATATATGGTTAGGGTATATAGATTTATGATAATGATTAAAAAAGATACTAAACTTAAGAATATTCATAAAGATAAGTATGAAGAGATGAGGGAAGATAAAGAGTAGATAATGATGGTAGTTAATTAGATGATAGTTTGTGGATAAAGATTCGATATAGTTGGGGTGTCAACATCAGTATGTTTAATGTTTTATTTTGAGTAAACAGAAGTTGTCGTAAATGGCAAGGTAACCAAAAATGATATAATGAACATTTATGTCTACAAAATGGTAGTGTACATATATAATAAAAATGTCTTGACGTTTTAGTTTTTGTTATATGCGTTTTGCAGGAGGAATGCTTTTGAACCGGTGATCCCGGCGTTCTCACCGACTCCGTTCATGTTTTGAGTTGATCTTTTTAAAAAGATTCTTATGAAGTTTATTATGTGTATGATATGTAATTATGTTATGTATAGTAGTAATAAATTTGTTAATGGAAAGATGTAGCACTATAATGTATATATTGCTTTGATATTATAATTACTACCACCGA
>NC_025702.1:13678632-13699466 GCF_000633955.1 Camelina sativa
CCGAAATCTAAACTTATGCAAATTAAAACAGAGTTTGAATTGGGCTATGCAACTCGTATGAGTACTGTACTGCATCAACCGAACATACAACCAAAAACAGAAACGGAACGCCGACGATATATTTTTTTTAAAACCCGAAAACAAAACATGCTACTCCCTAGTATAAGTTATACAGTATAACTTTTCTTATATAGTTATATTTCTTACTTTTTCATATTTATGCAAGTAAAAACCTTTTTTTCTTTTCTATGAAATGTTTTGAAAAGGTGTACAGTGTTTATCCTAACGAATTGGTTTTCTATATCTGCATACAAATGAAGCATGCACCAATGTAAGAAATTAAATCTTAGCATAAAGTAAGTAGCTAGTATTCATAAGGTGACGTCAATTTATATTGGTATTTTGAGAAAAAGTATTCGAAACTCTCTCATGCACATTAACCAAAAAAATCTCACTAGCTGACCTACCTTTCTTCGTCAAAAACAGGAGATTAACAATCACCTTTTTACAAAAATTGTAAGATACTGTACTTACATTTTCTGTATCAAGATCTCAGTTACATTTTCAATGTTTGGTAATTACGAAGATGTATCCAAATAATTTGTTTGATTAAGGTACGTAATATTTGTTGGGCTTTGAAGATTGAATTGTGAATTTGTGAGTCACACAGTTTCTTGAGTGATTTTGTTGGTGGCCATGGACAAGGCGAACCGCCAAAGCCCAATTAATTCTTTTAGTGAGTGCATCATTGTCTCATTGCATGATCAAAGAACAGACTTGTACCTTAATTATCTCAAATTTTTTAAACCCTAATATATTACTACTACTTACTATACTAGTGCACTAAAGAAGGCGCTAACGCGTTTTTTGCATCTTTAATCACATCCTCACACATGTAGTAGGCTAACCTTTTCGTTTCATAATCAATAAATCTCCAAATTTTAGTTTGTGTATATGTTTAAAATACAAACATATACGACTATGCATTCTATACATGGGAGACATGAGAACATGGGGTTGTATACCGCGCACGTGGAGAGGAAATGTCTTGCTTAATGATTATGCGACCATGGAACAAGTAAACTTTGAACTTTTGGGGGAATATTTGCTCTCAAGTTATCAAATTCATTTTTTTCCTCCTAAGTCCCATATATAATTTGTTTTTCACAATAGTCCCAATATAATTAACTCTCTTTTTTTGTTTCCCTTTCTATGCAAGGTGCACCATGTAATTCTTTTAGAACCAACAATAAAACCTCCATATATAAGCTAATAGCCTAATACTTTTTGTTTTTGGATCATAATTTTATATTAAAAACACATAAATTTTCGCTGGGAAAACGTTCAATTCAATCTCGTCCCTAAGGAAAAGAAAGAGGAGTTTAGGGTGAAATTATCAACTCCATCTCAGCAAGGAGCAAGAGAAAGAATTTCCGAAACAGATTAAGCGTGAAATTATCAACTCCATCTCAGCAAGGAGCAAGAGAAAGAATTTCCGAAACAGATTAAGCGTGAAATTATCAACTCCATCTCAGCAAGGAGCAAGAGAAAGAATTTCCGAAATCTGATGGCCTTCTGGATTTAAGCCCAGCGAATCTCAAAGCTTTTCAAAGTGTATCTTTGTTTTTTCCTCTTTTTTTCGGCAAAGTTCACTCGTTTAGGTCCTTTAATATAACAACCAAAACTTTCATTATATGATATTAACCTTTTAGCAAAAAAAGAGGAGTTTAGGGTCTAGAGATAATTAGATATACAAAGAAGAGGAAAAATAATAGTATCTTGTGATGCGCCCCCACTCTCTCCTCCGCCAACGTGAATATAACATATGATCTATTCAAAAAAAAAAACACTAAAATGTCGATAAAATAACAATATCCGATTAGTGTATCTATTAAAATGATCTTCCTCTCTCACACATGTTGTATATATGGATAAAATGGTTAAATACATTAACATGGAGGATCTTCACGTGTTCTCTTGGTTGTCTTGGCTTTGGCTTAAGCCACTCTGTATAATATAAAGAAGTGAATATCGTAAAGTTTTTGTAATTCTTTTAAGTACCTCTAAATTTTATTCATTAATTTGATACAAAGAGAAACGATTTTACACCATGTTGTTTCTCAGTATACTCATTAACAAATAAAGAAATATTTTCTTTGTTATTTCTTCATCAAGTAAACTGTAAAGTTAGCTCAAACTAGTTATGTGGGGTTATTTTTAAACTAAATTTAAAATAGAAAACAAACATGTTTTGTAAAAAGAACAAATACAACTCCGGCTCTTCACCGTTTAGGGTAAAAAAGTTCACATTCGTAGATAAGAAAGAAACATCTTTAAATTATTAAAATTGCATCATTGAAGTGTAAGTAGAAATGTCATTTTACGTAAATCTTTTTGTGTGTGAAAATGACAATGTCTCTCTCCTTTCGTGTGCTTGTGGTGAATATTTTTGGCCAAGTATTTTAGAATTACTTGTGGCATAATCTCGGGATTTTATCTTGGTTTTTATTGTACTAATAAATTGTCGAGTTAGTGTTTATCGTGTAAATCGATAAATGTCTCCATAATGTATGTCGAAGTAAAGTTCACATCATGATGAAGAACTAAAACAAGTTAAACGTACTAGTTTCAATTTCGAATACACGGATAAGATTGGTAGTGTGAGAAATCGGCAATAAATTCATGTCCTTTCAAATTAATTTCATAATCTTATTCTGTCTATAGCAGTTATAGTTTCTTTGAAAATTTATTTTCTAAATTTATTGGGATGAAAATTAGCTCCAACTAATAATCTTGAATGTGACATTAGGTGAGTTAGGTGTATGTATATATGTAACTGCTTGCTTACTAGCCATAGACTTAATAGTTCCGCTGCATTTTATCTTCTCACCTATTAACTAACTAACCTCCAATGATAAAGCTAAATCCAATATTTGGATAATACAGTATCTATATAGATTCTAGCATCACCATAGATCGCACTGTACAAAATAAATGCTTAGGTTTTTTGATTTATTTGTCACAGTCACTATCAGAGATTAGATGATGTTTTCAAAGAAGTTGTTTCTATACGAAGAGATAGTCGATATTTAAGATGTTTATTTCCATAATTATCGAAGAAAAATATGTTATTTCGACTTTGCTGTATATATTTTTGAATTCGATCACATTCTTTTTTTTTTTTTTTAGGAATTACTCGATTATTCTTGATTTAAACTTGATATATCTATTCAATTTATATCTTCTCCATCTATAATCAATATATATATGTATAACTAATTTCATATATATGATTTTTTGTGACTTAAACATTGAAATCGAGTTATATACTCCCTCTGTTTCATAATATAGGATGTTTAGATAAATATTTTTGTTTCATAATATAGAATGTTTCCAAATTTTATGCAACATTTAGATTAATTTTATATTTTTTATTATACAGTTTTTGTTTACAATTGGTTAACCTTTTTAAAAATAAATATTTCTTAATATACGTGTTTTAACTAAAACATCATATATTTTAAAGTGGAGGGAGTATAATTTTTTTTATTTTATATAATAAATTAATACTAATGATAACATGCTTTTTATTTAGTAGATGGTGCACGGAAAGATACAAAGAACGTGATGCAGCCATGCAGGTAATCAAAAACCCAGGAAAATTCGTCGCGGAAAACGAAAAAGTCCCCTACTAATAAGGAAGAAGAATGTACAGTTACGATCTTTAAACGATAAATATCATCCAATCATAAATTAAAGTATAATCATATTCGTGGGACCCATTAAACCCACACGGCACACGACACACGACACAAACACAGTTTACAATTTTTCTTTTATTTTCTATATAGATTATTTTTGTTTTAGTATTAGTATATATATGCATATCGAAACTAGTATGGGATATATTCAATTTGACATTTTAAATGATTTGTATAAAATTTATAAATTTTATGTTATTCAATCATAATTTTTTAAAATTTTATTAAAATTTACTATTACTAAACTGATGATTTAAAAATTTACTGTGATCGAATTGATGATTTAAAAAATTACTTAAAAATCTACTGTTATTCAAAACAGTTTGTGGATTTGGATTTTAGGGGTATATTTATTTAACTTGACATTTTAAATGATTTGTGTAAAATTTACAAGTCATATGTTATTCAATCATGAATTTTTAAAAATCTATTAAAATCTACTGTTATTGAATAGATGATTTTTAAATATATTTTAAATTGAGAGATTTGAAAGAATTTTACAATAAATCATATCAAATTCCAGAAAATCATCAAAATCATTTAAAATTTCATAAAAACTTAAATAACTTTAAATATTAGATTGACTAGTACTTTTTTTTGTTCTTTCTTTCTATACATTTCTTTCACAATACTATATAGTAATGTTCATATGTTTAGTCAATGGTCAAAACTTAGTAAATAAAGATTTATTTACTTCTTTTCTTTTTTTTTTTGTATAAAAAAGACATAAAACAAAGTGCGAAATTTGTCTGACTATTATTAGAAAACACAGTAATTTTTTTGTATATTATTTCTCAGACACGGATATAATTTTTTTTCCTCAAAACAAACTACATCAAAAATTATCACATAAATAAACATTCTTTAGATGTTAAAAAAAAAAAAACTTCTTTACTTTAATTGAAAAAGTATAATAATCAAAATCTAGTGAGAATTTAATTAAAAGGAAGGAGTAACTGTCATTTTTAATTAAAATAAAAAAAGAAAAAAAAGAAAAAAAAGAAAAAAAGAAAAAGAAAAGAAGCTTTCCGTTTCAATTTTTAACTATAAAAGCAGAGGTTGTTGTTGTTGTTATTTACATTTGTAAAAAAAAAAAGTTAAAAACAAAAAAAACATTTGAATCTTCTCTCTCCTACACCTTTTTAATTTTACACATCATCATCACACAACATTAAACAAAAAAAAAGAAATTAAAAAAAAAAGTTTAATTTTGTTGTTGTTGTTTGTTTTGTTTGTAATCGTTTGCTTGAAGTAGAACCCCTCTCTCTCTCTCATTCTCACTCTCTCTCTCTCTCTCTTTGGATTCTTTTCTCTGTAATCAAAGCAAACCCAAATCCTCTCCACATTTTTTGTTTTCTCTTCCTTAAGAGTAACGGTGTCCCTCTGTAACAAATGCACCACTTTTTCTATAATCCTTCACATCTGCACCGGTAAAGTTCGATCCTCCTTTTCTTTTTTTTTTTTTCTTTTTTTTCCTCTGGATCTTAAAGCGAGTTTTGTTGTTGTTGTGTAGTAGTAGTAGGTTTTGATTTTTATTTTCATTTTTAATTCTGGGGATTTTTGTTGTTGGGAAAGTCTTCTTTGGTTGCTGAGGAAGAAGAAGACGAAATAGTTGAAAAATTAAACAACGAAATTTAGGGGGAAAAAAAAAAGGAGAAATTAAAGAAATGTTTATTATTCAAACGGCGTTTCTAAAGTTTTGCACGACTCTCGAGCTGGATTTTACTAAATTTTCCCGAGAAAACAAATTAGCATTTTTGGCTTAAATTTTGAGAATTTTTTTCTTTTCGAAATTAAACTCTGAGCTAATTCTTAACTTATACACGAATGAAGATACATTTTTTTTTTTTTTTTAATTTTGGATGAATGAATCAAAATCCATTTTAGTATTTGTTCAAAGAGTTTTTTTTTTTTATAGTCAACGTTTCCTATTTTTTTTTTTTCTTTTCTTAATTTGAGAGCAAAATGAGTTGTTGTTGTCCTGTTCTTCATTTTTATGCTACTACTACTATAAGTACTATTAAACTATTCCTTAATCTCTCTCTCTCTCTCTGATCCATTATTCTTTTTTTTTTTTTTTTTTTTTTTGGNGCTTGAGGCATTAAGGGGGAATTGATTTGATACATTATATGACAATGGAAGGAGAATCATTTGGTTTAATCGTTGGGATCTCACTTGGTTTGGTGATTGGTGTTGTGTTAGCTGTTTCAGCTTTGTTCTGCTTTAGGTACCATAGGAAAAAGTCCCAGATTGTGAACAGTGGTGCTGGTGGTGGCTCTAGCAGAAGTGCTAGCGTTCCTATCAGAGAGAATGGTGCTGATTCTTGTATTATCATGTCTGATTCCACCATTGGTCCTGATTCTCCTGTTAAATCTTCTTCCAAGAATGCTGGGAGGTCTCTTTGGCTTGATGGTTTTACTAAAAAGAGTAATGTCATCTCTGCTTCTGGCATTTTGGAATATTCTTACAGGTTTGTGCTCTCTCCTTCCTTCCTTCCTTCCTCTGACTACAAGATCCTGGTTCTTTAAATGCTATACAATTCTCTGGTTCATAGATAGTTTCCTATAGTTACTTTGGTTACTAGGAGGGGAATGCTGAGATCTATATCATGTTTTAGAGTGTATTGTTGGATTTGGTATTGTGAATATCCAAATTGTTACGCTTTTGTATTTGAGGATATGATAGATTCTTGCATTTTTGGTTTTGATACCAATTTTAACATATGTTCTTTGGTGGTGACTGATTCAGGGATTTGCAGAAAGCAACCTGTAACTTTACAACTTTGATAGGCCAAGGAGCATTTGGACCTGTTTATAAAGCTCAAATGTCCACCGGTGAGACTGTTGCTGTGAAAGTTCTAGCCACTGATTCTAAACAGGGTGAAAAAGAGTTTCAGACAGAGGTAAGATCTATCTATGCCATCTAGCTGATGATTCTGTATGATACTCATTTCCATAGAACAACTAGTTTTGAAAAAAAAACATGATGCATTTGTAAAATCTAACATCAGGCAGACACACGATTTCCATAAGTTGCCATCTGCTTCAGTTACTTGCTAAACTCATTCACTTGCCTATTCTTTTCAGGTTATGTTACTGGGAAGGTTGCATCACCGTAATTTAGTGAACTTGGTTGGCTATTGCGCTGAAAAAGGACAGCACATGCTTATATATGTTTACATGAGTAAAGGAAGCTTAGCTTCTCACTTATACAGTAAGCAACAATCTATTTCTACATACTCTAACAATCTGCTAGGCATTAAATGAATTGTCAATCCAATGTTTAACTAGTTTGTTGCATATTTTATTAAATTGATGGTTCAGACTCCTCCCTCCAATTGATGAGCCTACATACAGATTTGAGACACACTAAAATGCTTTCTTTGATACAGGCGGAAAACATGAACCGCTTAGCTGGGATTTGAGAGTATATATTGCTTTAGACGTAGCACGCGGTCTAGAGTATCTTCACGATGGGGTAAGCTAACATGCTAAAACCATCCATCATTTTAATGCACCTCTCTTGGAAAACACAACTTCAAAACTCATGTTCGCTTTTATTTTTCCAGGCTGTTCCTCCTGTAATCCACAGAGATATTAAGTCTTCCAACATATTGTTGGATCAATCCATGAGAGCTCGGGTACATATATCTTCTTTCGTCCTTGAGATCACAGTTTATTTAACCACCTCAAGTTTCTCATTGGTGAATTGTCTCTTACTACAGGTTGCAGACTTTGGACTATCTAGAGAAGAAATGGTAGACAAACATGCTGCTAACAACATCCGAGGAACATTTGGTTATCTCGATCCAGAGTACATTTCCACAAGAACATTCACCAAGAAAAGTGATGTTTATGGCTTTGGTGTTTTGCTATTCGAACTTATAGCTGGAAGAAACCCTCAACAAGGTCTAATGGAATTGGTTGAGCTGGTAATATTACATAAAACAAAAAACCATCTCAAAATCCTCCAATCTTTATGTATAAAAAAGACTCAAAACCTTGTGTTTGTTGATGAACAGGCGGCTATGAATGCAGAGGAAAAAGTTGGGTGGGAAGAGATAGTGGATTCAAGACTAGACGGGAGATTTGACTTACAAGAAGTGAATGAAGTTGCTGCTTTTGCATATAAATGCATCTCTCGTGCACCTAGAAAACGTCCCAACATGAGGGACATTGTTCAGGTCTTGACTCGTGTCATTAAGGTGAGAAATTGCAGAAAACGACAGAAGAGTTCTCCTCCTCCTCCTCCTCCTCCGGTGGTGGAGGAGTCAGAAGGTGAGCTAACCGCACACGGATCATTACGATCGGAAAAACACCGGAGGGATAATTCCGTGGACAGTAGTATAGCTGAAGACTTGTAATTTTTTTATAAAACAAGAAAAAAGAAAGTATCATTTTTTTTTTATTATTAACTTTTCAAATGTGATTTGTTTCTAATTTTTTTTTTCAATTTTGGAGTTTTTTTAGACGTTAGGAGAAATTATTATAATGATGTATGGTGTACTAGGTTGTCTATATCTTTTTTCTTTTTGTGAATTAAAAAATATATAATATTCTTTTGTTATTCACTGTTGAAACAACGAGTATCCACGTTTTCTAAAATATATGACTCAAGGCCCAATCGAAATAGCCCAGCCCATTAATTACACCTGTGAATACGCTGTCGTTTTAATTCGTTATCCAAGTTTTTATCGTCATCGGTGGAACGGATAGGACGAAGAAGAAGAAGAAGAAGAAACAACAACAACAGTTTAGCCACTTTAGCCAGTGGGGAAGTTGCAGAGCGAGTAAAAAAAATGGCAACCATGTCTGCTCTTCAGAGCTCTTTCACTTCTCTTTCTCTATCCCCTAGCTCTTCCTTCCTTGGTCAGCGTCTAATTTCCCCAACCTCCCTCTCCGTCGCTTCTCCGGTAGTCTTTTAAAAAAAATCGGTTTCTGATTCTAATCTTTCGAATTAGGTTTTCCTTATCTCTTTCAAGCTTTTGTAAATTAGGTTCATTTTGTTCGCTTTTGATACCCAAAACCCATTTCAACAAATATCCCAGCAACGAGTTAAAATTTTGATAAAATTGAATCTGTGTTGCTCGTTTTAAAAGTTACTGAGGTATAAAAGTTTGTGCATTGTCTATCTTTTAGTGTTACTATTGAATTGAGATGAAGTTTATGAGCAGTTAAATGTCAAGAGCTTCTTATGCTCTTCAGGACTGATTGACTTGTGATTTGTTTGGAATCTATATGGACATAGCTCACTTGTTTATTGAGTATAGTGGTTCTCTTGTTCATTTGGTTGTGTGAGTTTTATTGAGTCAAAAGAACGGTTTTGCGCTTTTTCTTACTAAACTCAAAATGCCTGCTATCGGATGGTTCCTTATTACTCTGCTCATCGTTTCGTAGGTCAAGCCCGCCGAGAACCCATGTCTTGTTCTTGCAAAGGTTAGTTTACATATCCATTACATTATACTCGTTACTTATCACTCTGCATTATTCCTTAATATACTAGCTTTGAACCATTACTGTTGGCAGTTTCTTTTTGAAACAATGAGGTTTGGAAGATGAGTTGTTGTTCAAAATGATTTTTATGTGTGGTTTTTGCCTTACAGCTCAAGCGTTGGGAACGAAAAGAATGCAAACCAAACAGTCTTCCGGTTCTGCACAAAATGCATGTCAAGTTTGGAGATACGGTCAAAGTCATATCTGGACGTGATAAGGGTAAAGTTGGAGAGGTTACTAAGATCTTCACTCACAACAGCACCGTAGTGATCAAAGATGTGAACCTCAAAACAAAACACATGAAGAGCCGAGAAGAGGGAGAACCTGGTCAAATTGTTAAGGTCAGTCCACTCAAATTACTTGATGTTTGTAGATTCCTTTACTGCCTTTGGCCAGATTCGAATGATGATTGAAAAATTGTGCAATATGTATTATGATTTCCAGATAGAAGCGCCTATCCACAGCTCAAATGTGATGTTGTATTCAAAAGAAAAGGAAGTAGTAAGCCGGGTGGGTCACAAGGTCCTTGAAGATGGACAGAAGGTAAGATATCTTATCAAAACAGGGGAGGTTATCGACACCATTGAGAAGTGGAAGCAACTTAAGGAGGCAAAGGATAAAGAAACCACCCAAGTTGCAGTGGCCGCATCTTAGTATCTCACTTCTTTCTTCTTCGTTGCACTATTAATATATAGACTAATAGACCTATGCATTTTGATGGATGTATTGAATCCCTGTTATGGTAAAGTATAAAATTTCTACCTATAAACACCGTTTTGCTTCACTGAGTAAGCTTAGGTTGAAGTACTTTATTCAAAAGATATGATCTTTAAGAGTATTTTTACAAAATGAGTGTGTACAAGGCTATTGAATATGTTTACATAACAATCACGCTTTTACAGGGAGCAACTAATAGATTAGCGATTAAAATGGTTAAACCATGGTCTTGAAGCCTTGAGAAATCAACTCACTTTTGGGTTTCGGTACCTTCTTCTTTGTAGTGCGCTTCCTATAAAATTGTCATACAAGTAGATAAATGAGTAGTCCGAATATGACAATCAAATACATCAACAGGAATACTGGTTCATAATTGACCTTAAGGTACACAGAAATTGCATAACAACAGATGAGAGGTACGGAAATGAAGATATACCACCAAGTATATGCTCTACCAACTGGTAAGAGTATAAATGTCAAGGCCATAGCTGAGAAAAAGGCTATAGTATTGAAACCCCATAGTAGCACAGGCTTTAATATGAGGTTATCCGGAGGTTTTCCTTGTTTAGCTTCATCTTCTGGCTGGACCGCGGTCTGATAAGTAGCTGTGATTATCAGAGCTATAATAACTAGAAGAGCGTTCCGTACTCCATCTGACATACGACTCCTAAAACGTGCCATTCCCGTAGAGCAATATTCATAAAAATTGGCAGGTTGCCTAAGGAAAACAGAGATGGTCTCAACTTTGGATAGAGAAGCCGCGCTCTTACCACCCGCCTTTTGTAGAGTTTTCTCTGTATCTCTGTTCATGTGAGGTCCATTGGCTCTTAAGACATCAAGGACCGTCATGCCACTCTTATTCCTGATGTTCCGGTTCAGTGACATGCGTTTCAACAACTGTTTCACTGCCTGTATACACACGACAACTATTAGCAATAACAAAAACAATTTAAGCGACAACTCGTCACTCGAACACTAACTGATTTAAAGAACGAGGATTTGTGAATTTAAAAAGGAGGGTAATATAAAACATAAAGAAGGGTAAGAACATGCCTGGTGATTATTCTTGTATGCGGCTAGGTTTAAGGCCGTGTTGCCTTCACGATCACGTATGTTCAGGACATGAATCTCGGTGGACAAAGCATCATTGTCGCGTATTCTTTGCATCCAACCTCTTATAAATTTTAGCTTTTCGTATCTATCATTCATAACCGTGATGCGTAAAGCAGTTTCTCCATTTACATTAGCATCTCTAATGCTCTCGGGACAGAATACAAATGATCACTATAACTGAAACAGTTGAAAATTTGCATAAGATGGTGAAAATATTAGTCAATTTGAAACTAAATTTTTGTTTTCGAAAATATTATATAAAATGATACAGAAAGGTAATCTTTTTTTTTTTTCCTAATTAAAACAATAATGGAGCTACGATACAATTTCGATGGTTATGATCTTAATCGAAGTCATGCTGGGTGTGCAATCTGATCATGCTTCTTCTCTATGTATATATATCGTTCGTTAATTATCAGTGTTCTTAAGCAGATCAGACCAGTCAACTGGACCAGTTGAACTAGAAATCATATCAGACCTAATATATAAATTACTTAAAACCCGTTAAAAGTCAGACCTAACATGAGTTGGTTACTATATATAAGACGAAATAACTGTTGTGTTATCTTTTAGAAAGACCAAATAAGTGTTGTTTACTTAGGGCCTGATTGGTTCAACCGCAGCGTTTGCGATTGCGGTTGCAGGAGATTGCGGAAGTGGATGGTTGCAGTTTCAAGCGTTATTAAATGTTTTAAATGACTGATTTAGCGTTTTAAAATGGGTGCGTTTGCGGGAGTTTACGAATGGTTGACCAGCGGATAACTTGATATATATTCATTTTCTCTTCTTTTTTTATTGGTATATTTCTTTTATCAGATACTTTTCTTTTATTTAACTACTAGTCTACTAATTTGAAGAAAATCACTAGCCAATATTTTCAAGCAACCACGAGGGATTTTTTGTACTGTATATATCTTTTTTTTTTGTTGTATTTACTATATCATGACTGTTTACATTAATTGGTGGGATCGTTTAAACTTATTACTCGTATCCGGAGTAAGAAACAAATGTTTAATTTTTGCATCCGGTATGGAGAAAAAAATATTGTTCTCCTTTCAAGGAATGACATTTTTGCATAATTTGTTTGTTCCGTTCATTTTGATTCGCTCCCTAATAATTTGAGCATGGGATGATGGAATTTGTATTCTTAATTTCGAGAACATAGTAGAGAAACGATCTATAGACTACAGCTAGCCCCACCGAATTTGGAGATCGGAGCTAAAACCACACAAAGTAATCATATGATAAAACATGTCAATCCCTAATTAACAAAACCAAGTTTGAAATTGAATCTCAAACCGTGTGGACGTTAACTTTTAACAGCTTATAATGTCTAACTAAATTCCAAACCGGTTCTTAAATTTAATTTAAACCGTTATTACCACGTTTACGAAATTATTATAAAGGAACCAAAAATTACAACCAAAACATCTAGACAATTGCTCATTAAAGTTGCGTAACACGACACGAGCCGGAAACGTTTCCATTGCTCACCATAATTTCCGTTGTTCAATGATTTATGTGTGTGTTTTTTAACCTTTTAGGAATCAGGTCATGGGGGTTGAAAAATATAGTATGAGATTGGTAAGAGATAAATTTTCTTGGGTTTGGCTGGTTAAGCTGGATAACCGAGGATCGATTAAGATCCGGTCTAGGTTATGTGATTTGCTAAGGTATTGCCACACGTTCTCACTTATCTCGGTTATTCTACACGCTTCATACGTGGGAAAGGTTGTTATACCTATTTTGTATCTAGTGTCTTCTTCTTCCTCTGATTTCATTCGTTGTTGTAACAGAGAGATAGAGATAGAGAAGAGATAGAGAAAGAGAGATAGTGTAGATCGGTGAGATCTTGTAACAGACGTGGTAAGCTCGGTTTGAGCAGTATTAGTGGATTTCGGAGATCAAACTCCGGCGAGACGTAGGTTAACCATATCGGTTAACCGAACTCGTTAAATCGCGTGTGTGTTCTTTTGCTTCTTTTCTTTCTCGCTCTCAGCTCAGATCTGTTCGATAGTTGTTTCCGATCTTAACAAATTGGTATCAGAGCAAGGTTTTGGATTCATCTGTTAGATCTGTTCAGAGGGATGACGAATACAAAGCTCAAGGTGGCGGTGTTCGACGGATCCGGTGACTTCTGCTTTTGGAAGACACGGATGCTGGCTCACCTGAGGATTTTAGGTCTCAAGGGAGTTCTGAAGGAGCAAGAATCTATTGCTCCTCCGACTGAGGCGGAAGAGGCAGATCCGGAGAATATGAAGAAACGGATCGAAGATGAAAAGTCAAGAAGGGAGCTGTGTGAGAAGGCGTTAGATATTATTTTTCTAAACATCGGCGATAAGGTTCTAAGGAAGATTGATCAGTGTACGACTGGAGCTGAAGCATGGTCAATGCTCGAACGGTTGTATCTGGTAAATTCTCTGCCAATTCGGGTGTACCTACAACTCAAGGTTTACAACTATAGGATGCGAGATTCAAATTCATTGGATGACAACATCGATGAGTTCTTGAAGATGATATCGGATCTGAATAACCTTCAGATTCAAGTTCCAGATGAGGTTCAAGCAATCTTGATTCTGAGTTCTCTACCAGAGAAGTATGATATGTTGAAAGAGACACTTAAGTACGGATGAGATGAAATCAAGATGGAAGATGTTATCAGTGCTGCAAAGTCTAAAGAGCTCGAGCTTCGTGATGACTCTGGTATTTCTAGTCAGAATGGTGAAGGGTTGTATGTTCGTGGGAAGGGATTCACAAGGAGTTCGATGAGTCCAACATGTCAAGGTAACAATATGAGTGGATCAAGGTTTGAGTCCAAGGATGGAAAAAAGGTTTGCTGGATATGTGGCAAGGAAGGACACTTCAAGAGACAGTGCTACAAGTGGATTGAGAGGAATAAGTCTAGAGTTCAGTCTGATGGAACCGGTGAGGCAGTTATGGTCAAGGATGATGCAAAGGATCTTGTTGGTCTGGTAGCATCTGAAGTTAATCTGGTTATGGGAGAAATCACCCAAAACGAATGGATAATGGATATTGGATGTTCATTCCATATGACGCCAAGAAGAGATGTCTTCATCGAGCTTAAGGAGATATCTTATGGTAAAGTTCGAGTGGCAAATAATACCTACTGTGAAGTCAAAGGAGTCGGGTCAGTCAGGTTTCAAAATTCAGATGGAACCACCTTTGTGCTCCATGAGGTCAGATATATGCCTGATATCTCAAGGAATCTGGTCTCGGTTGGAATGCTTGAAGCTAAAGGTTGCAAGTTCGGAGGCGGTAATGGAGTCCTGAAGATTATAAAGAGTGGCGCAGTCTTCATGAAAGGATTGAGACGTCAGTCTCTCTACATTTTTCAGGGAGTTGCAAGGATCTCAGAAGCTTGTGTTGTCGAGTCAAGAAGAGGTATAGAGAAGACTAAAGGAAATGACAAAGCTGTGTTGTAGCATAGCAGATTGGGACACACTGGTCAGAAAGGTCTACAAGTGTTAGGGAAAATGGGATGTCTTGAAGACTGTGAATCAACAGAGGTAGGCTTCTGCGAGGACTGTGTTATTGGAAAAACTAACAAGGTCAGTTTCGGTCCGGCTCAACATGTTACACAGTATAAACTGGATTACATTAACTCAGATCTTTGGGGCTCTCCTAATGTTCCAATGAGTCTAGGTAAGTGTCAGTACTTTATGTCCTTTACTGATGATTTTTCACGGAAGGTGTGGGTTTATTTTCTGCGATTCAAGGATGAAGCTTTCAAGAGCTTTGTTAGCTGGAAGAAGATGGTTGAAACTCAATCTGAGAGAAAAATAAAAAGGCTTCGAACTGATAATGGTCTTGAATTCTGCAATCATCAGTTCGATAGTTTCTGCAGAGATGAAGGCATCGTGAGGCACATAACTTGTACTTACACTCCACAGCAAAACAGGGTCGCAGAGAGACTTAATCGAACCATTATGAACAAAGTTCGAAGTATGTTGAGTGAGAGTGGTCTTGGCTAAAGGTTTTGGGCTGAAGCAGCGGCAACAACAGTCTATCTGATAAATCGTTCTCCATCATCTGCCATTGATTTCAAGGTCTCTGAAGAGATGTGGACTTCAGCAATGCAGTCGTTAAGTGGTCTCAGGAGGTTTGGTTGTTTAGTGTATGTTCACTCAAGTGAGGGGAAACTTGAGCCGCGTGCTAAGAAAGGGATTTTTACCGGTTATCCAGAAGGAGTTAAAGGGTTCAAAGTTTGGCTTTTGGAAGATCAGAAGTGCATTGTCAGTAGGAATGTGGTTTTCAGAGAAGTCGTCATGTACAAAGCGGCTAAGTCAAGTAATGAACAAATATCTTTTAGTACTGATGATGTTTCTAGTTTTGATTTTGCAGGTAACAACAGGAAATCAATGCGTGTCGTTCAAGGTGAAGACGTTACCAGCACTTCTGTTCAGGATCAATCTTCTTCCAATCCTCAATCAGTTCAGGAAGCTGAAGATCAAGGGAATGCTTCTGGGAGTCTCAGTGGTTATCAGTTAGCTCGAGACAGGTCTAGAAGACAGATCAATCCTCCTGTCAGGTTTCAAGATTATGATGTGGGGACAAAAGAAGAAGATTTGTTAGCGTATGTGTGTTGTTTAGCAGAGGATGGAGGAGGTCCAAAACCTTCTACTTTTGTGGAAGCTATGAACAGTCTTGACAGTGAGCGTTGGTTAGGAGCTGCTGATGAGGAAATGGATTCAAAGAAGAAAAATGGAACTTGGGTTCTGGTCGATAAACCCGCAGGACATAGCGTCATTAGCTGCAAATGGATTTTCAAAAGGAAGGCTGGGATTCCTGGTGTTGAACAACCTCGGTTTAAGGCCAGGCTAGTTGCGAGAGGGTTTTCTCAAAAGGAGGGTATTGACTATCAAGAGATTTTTTCTCCAGTTGTGAAGCATGTATCAATTAGATATATTCTGTCTGCGGTAGTCTACTTCAACATGGAGCTGCATCAATTGGACGTGAAGACTGCTTTTCTTCACGGTTATCTTGATGAGTACATTCTAATGGAGCAACCTGAAGGTTTCATTGATCAGAAACATCCTGAGAAGGTTTGTTTACTCAAGAAGTCGTTATATGGTTTAAAGCAAGCTCTGAGACAGTGGAACAAGAGATTTGATGAGTTTATGGTTCAGAAGGGGTTTACTCGGAGTGAGTATGACTATTGCGTTTATTTCAGAAGGTTTCCAGACGGTGTATATCTGTATCTCTTGCTTTATGTAGATGATATACTGGTGGCTTCTACTGATCTAGCTCGGATTGTGGACCTTAAGGCTATGCTGAGATCAGAATTTGAGATGAAGGATCTTGGAGAGGCAAAGAAGATTCTGGGTATGGAAATTATCAGAGATAGAGATACTGGGAGTTTGAAGATTTCTCAAGAGGGTTATCTAATGAAGATACTGAGCAACTTCAGAATGGATCAAGCTAAGTCTATAGATACTCCGATGGGGGCTCATTTCAATTTGAAGTCGGCTTCAGAAGCTGAGTTAAAGAAGGAGGCTGCATTTATGAAGAAGGTTTCGTATCAGAGGGCAATATGAAGTATCATGTATGCTATGCTTGGCACCAGGCCGGATTTAGCATATCCAGTTGGGTTGATAAGCAGGTTCATGAGCAATCCTATAAAAGGTCATTGGATTGCGGTTAAGTGGGTTCTCAGGTATATCCGAGGTTCAGTTGGTACTTGTTTGAATTTCAATCGAAGAGGAGATTTTACTATTACAGGTTATTGTGATTCGGACTATGCAGCTGACCTTGATCATAGGAGATCAACCTCCGGGATGGTTTTCACGGCAGGGGGTAATGCAGTGAGTTGGAGGTCGTCTCTTCAGAAGGTTGTGGCTCAATCGTCTACAGAACCTGAATATGTTGCTTTGTCAGGAGCGGTAAAAGAGGCTGTTTGGCTGAAGGGATTAGCAGAAGAGCTTGGTTTCCCTCAGAATACAGTGGTAGTTTACTGTGATTCACAAAGTGCAATTGCACTTGCTAAGAATGTTGTGTTTCATGAGAGGACCAAACACATCTCGGTGAAGTATCATTTTATTAGAGATCTCATTAACAACGGAGAGATTACTGTTGTGAAGATTCCTACAGAGTACAATCCTTCGGACATCTTCACTAAGGTTTTACCAGTCGCTAAGTTTCAGGAAGCATTGCAGATGCTTCGAGTTACTAGAAGTTAAGTTCGTCCTGATGGACGTTAAGCAGGTATCCGGGTTTGGGTACAAGGAGATTCACCAAGTAAATTTGTTCTGAGACTAAGGTGGAGTTTTGAAGAATATAGTCTGAGATTGGTAAGAGATAAATTCTCTTGGGTTTGGTTGGTTAAGCTGGATAACCGAGGATCAATTAAGATCCAGTCTAGGTTATGTGATTCGCTAAGGTATTGCCACGCGTCTGTTATTCTCGTGGGAAAGGTTGTTATACCTATTTTGTATCTAGTCTCTTCTTCTTCCTCTGATTTCATTCGTTGTTGTAACAGAGAGATAGAGATAGAGAAGAGTTAGAGAAAAATAGATAGTGTAGATCGGTGAGATTTTGTAATAGACGTGGTAAGCTCGATTTGAGCAGTATTAGTGGATTCCAAAAATCAAAATCCGGCGAGACGTAGATTAACCACATCAGTTAACCGAACTCGTTAAATCGCATGTATGTTCTTTTGCTTCTTTTCTTTCTCGCTCTCAGCTCAGGTCTGTTCGATAGTTTTTCCAATCCTAACAGGGGTCTTAAACTCTTAAATTCTTAATTAATACGCAACTAGTGGGTAATCAGTGAGTCCACGCTAGCTAGCTAGGAGCCTATGATACAAATATACAATATAAATTGACTTAAGCTTTACTGAGAACTGTAAATATTATACGTCCTGTATACTCTGTATTTATTTTTTAATCAAGGCCAATGCAAACGTCAAGTGAAGCTAATTTTTAATATCATGACCCTGTAAAGGTTTTTCTCCTTCCTCCATTTCAAAAAAAAAAAAAAAATTAATTTGGTATATAGTTTTGAAGGTTATGAAATTTTCATCGAATTATAGCTGAACCACGAACTTAACCTTTTAATATGACTCCGGCAGAACCTTTATCACGTAATTTTTATTCAGAAGATACAATCTTTAAGAGTGTTTCCCAAAATACAAAGCTATATATGTATATTGGATAAATTTTAAAACAAATAAAGTCTTACAGGGCTGCAGGGAACAAAGAAGGAAAACAAAAAACAAAGAACGAACGCTTCAAATGGCTAAACCATGATCTTAAGCTGTTGAGACATCAGCTCATTTCTGGGTTTCTGTATCTTCTTATTCGTAGTCCTCTTCCATTTCACGTAAAATATGAAGAAATACACGAGGAAACAGAGTACGATAATCAGATACAAGTAGGTGAACATGTCTGAGATCCCGTTGAACCGTCTATACTTCAGGTAAATCGAAATTGCATAAGATCCCATGAGAGGTGCCGTGATAAAGAGAAACCACCAAGCATATGCTTTACCAAGTGGTAAGAGTAAATATGTGAAGGCAATTGATGAGCAAAAGGCTGCAGTATTGCATATCCATAGTAAAAACATCTCTAATAAGATTTCTACGTGATCTTGTTTATTTAGTTTGCCTTCTTCGTGTGGTTGGATTGCGGTAGTATAAGTAGATGTGATTATAAGAGCTGTTATCACTAGAAGAGCATTCCTTGCTCCATCTGACATGCGGCTCCTGTAACGTGCCATTCCCGTAGAGCAATATTCCAAGAAAGTGACGGGTTTTCTCAAGAAGACAGACATCGGTGTAGTCTTCTTTTCTTTAGATATAGAGTACCCGCTCTTACCCCCTGACTTCTGTAACATTTTCTCTGTATCTTTGTTCATGTGAGATCCACTGGCTCGTAAGACATCAAGGGCTGTCATGCCACTTTTGTTCTGGATGTTCCGGTACAGTGAAATGCATTTCAACAACTGTTTTACTGCCTGTATATTTATAAATGTTTCATGACAACTATTTATTAGACTCCCCCAAGCGGACAGAAACGCGTGAATTTAGAGTTTTACTCTACGAAGATATATTATAAGAATGTCACTAAACGCCATAATATTATGTCACTCTACAACTTTGGGGTCTACCAATGTTCTATGGTTATACTGCATAAAATCCCAAACATAATATATCTAGGTAAAACGTTCAAAAGAAGTCGTATGGGTATTTCAAGAGAGTTTCAGTACTCTACAAATATCGAAAATGACATACCTCGTGATTGTTCTCGTATGCCGCTAGGTGCAAAGCCGTGTTGCCTTCACGATCGCGCCTGTTCAGGACGTCATTCTCAGTGTACGCAGCATCACTTTTGCGCATTCTCTGCATGTACCCTGTTAGAATTTTGAGCTCTTCATACCTTTTGTTCATGACGGTGATGTGTAAAGCAGTTTGTCCCTTTGCGTTCGCATCTCTAATGCTTTCAGGACATGCTCGAAGAAACTCTGTAAGAAGATCGACGCCACCTTTCTTTGCCACAAGATGGAATGGTGTCATACCTGTCGTTATGAGTTATGACCAAAAATAATTTAAATTAAGTTTCTCACCAAGTAAATTTTATAATATAAATATTTTTGAAATATATTTATCGTCAACCTAACCAAAAATTCCGGAGAACAAATAGGAATTATGATTTAGAGCAATTGGGAGTAATATATATATATACCTCCTCTTCCATGATAACGAACAAGACTGGGATCAAACTTGACTAGCGCTAGTGCTAAGTCAACTTGCTGGTTCTCAACAGCGAGATGCAACGGACTAAAGCCATCCTCATTTAGTTTCTTGGCAAAAGATGGCTTTAGCATCATCAGTTCCATTGCCAAATCCATCTTCCCAGCAGATGACGCTTCATGGAGAGGTGTTTGGATAAAAGGTAAAACGTCGACATTGTGAAGAACGTGTGGATCCGCTCGAATAAGAGAATATAAATCACCAACACCACCCGATTGAGTAACCAAAAGCAATCTTGATTCCATAGTTAACAAAGAAAGAAAAATAATTGCAATGACCAAGAAAGTAAGTAGTTAGTGTCGTTAATTTAGCTTATGGGAGCATCGTTATATAGTGTTTTCTATTTTTGAGTAGTGATAGTCTATTGACTTAATTAGCACCAATTACATTGGTCACTCGAGATGTTGCCAAAAAATTCGAAAGAAGAATCAAAGGCAGCTTCGGTAGGATACATATAATTGTTGACTTGGACTGTTATAAATAATGTAAGTATTAGTGAGGTGTGAGGACCAGTATATGCCACTTCTGGAGATAAGAGACTTCAAATAGCTGTTGGATTCCACTCGTTTGTGGACGGGCAGAGGAGCTTTTTAACAAGC
Organism: Camelina sativa; assembly: GCF_000633955.1. Classification (NCBI taxonomy): domain Eukaryota; kingdom Viridiplantae; phylum Streptophyta; class Magnoliopsida; order Brassicales; family Brassicaceae; genus Camelina; species Camelina sativa. Next base: position 13,699,082 of record NC_025702.1, read on the forward strand.
ATATAAGATTTTGCCAAGTGAGGAGGTCCAGTTGGCTCTTGGTGTTGGGTAAGGGAGATCCAAGGGTCATGTAACAATCGCACTTTTTCTGTCTTTAATGGACCAACGCCCTAAACACTTACGTAGCAAGACGTCCGAAATCTCTAAGGATCCCACGTCATCCCAAAACAATCTTGGTGACGCGAGTGGGATCCCAAAAGGCCAAAAGAGTCTTGGTGAGGATAGAGTCGGAGTAGTGAGTGTATTGGCTTAATTAGCACCAGTTAAATTGGTCACCCAGATATGTTGCCTAGAAACTAGCAAGAAGGATCCAAAGGCGGCTTCTCACATAGTTCAGAATAAGTAAATCAACGCTAGGATACATAAATGTTGTCTTGGACTGTTA
>NC_025702.1:13699538-13733007 GCF_000633955.1 Camelina sativa
GGGGGGGGGGGGGGGGGGGGGGGCAGACCAATGAAAAGAAAATTTTGAAAGGAGAAATTTTAAGAATTATCAAATATATATCCTTCATCAAAACAAATATTTTTATTTATTTATTTTAAGTTGATAATTTTTTCATTTATAGCCAAGAGGTGGTGTGGCATTATTATTGACTTTGACAAACAACTCCATGGCATACATGATATCATGCGATCTTATAGTAAACTAGTAATCGTTCGTTTCTTTTTTATTTCGAGTCTTTATAATAAATTACTAGTCTCCATTTTCGAACGAGAATTAATTATTGATGCACTGTTTCTTCATACCTAATTAGGAACGCATGGTTACTTGTAGTTGTAGGTTTACATAATGGCCGCAACTACGAATAGAATAATATGTCAAAAGAGTAACTTAAAACATAACACCAAATATTTAGACTATCATTTAAAATGTCTAACTATATATATTATTTTCTATATGTCACATATATACTTCGAGCCGTAGTAGACGAGTTATAAGTGGATTACATTTCGGTCATTATATAAAAAAGATCCGGAAATATGACGACATAGATTGTTGTCGAGTGTTTCTGAATTCTGACCAAATGAAAGAAGATTGTTGTCGACTGAAAAATCAAAATCAAAATTAATTGGTTTCGAGAGATGTCATGTGGTGTGATCCCACCGTTACTTAGGTTGAAGTAGATACACTGTCCATATCAGGCCTCGTTGTCATTCATTCCAATATATAGTTATATTCTTATATATCTCATACAAAAATATCCAAATTTTGATTGTTTTGTTCTGTGGATTAGCACATTTACGATTCATATTCCCCAAATCTACAATATACGTACGGTGTTCAGGAATCCACTTAATTATTATGTATACAATATACGAAACTTAATACAAAATGGGGGAAAAAAGAAACTTAATACAAAAAGTTGAATATTAACACAATTATCTTTAGTTTTCAATATAATCATTGTTCCTTCTTTTACAAACATTAGTTTTTTTTTCTGACAAAACAAATAATATACTCCTACTATAGTTTTAAGATCGTTAAATATGTATATCACAAATATTTGGCAGAGCCCTAGATATAACTATCGACTTATATATATTTTTCAAAATTCGAAAGTTCAAGATTTGAAATTTATTGGGCTCAGAGAGATTCAGATTTTTTTTTCATTTTCTCAGGGGATAATTATGAGTGGGTGGCTTTTGCAGATAGATAAATTTAAAGCTCCAAATAAGTTTTTGCATGGGATAGAATTTTGTCGCCACCTTTGACGTAAGCTTTGTCTCGCTGCCATTATGAATCCTAAGGACCATTTACTTTTTTCGTTTTAACAAAATGCCTAATCACCATTAATGTTATTTTTGTTCTTATTTGCCCTGCCTTTTATATGAAACAATGTTGGACGTAATCTATGACTAAAAGGGGATAGCTCCCAAAAAAAAATTGAAGCAAAAGATAACAATAATGTTTTTTTTGGTTATAGATGGTGAAAAATATTTTGAATACAAAGTTTAAGTTTGAACGATAATATTAATGTGGTTAATTCATATATTCATATATTTTCGTAAATAATGAATAAAAAAGGAACAATGTGAAAGGGCAAATGGTGAAAAACATGTTACTTAATCAATTACTTAAAAAGGAACAATGGAGACCATTGACATAGTGGATGAATTGGTTAAGCTCTATTTGAAGTGTGAAGCTATAGAGATGCGAATCAAAACATTTAGAGTGGAAACTGATTTCTCTCAACTCATTAACGCTATTTCAACAAGATCCCTCGACTACCTCGACTCGACTCTGCATCTAACTCTGACACGAATTCAGCTAAACATGCTCTCATTATAGTTTGTTTAAGACATGCTCTCAAGAAACATGTTCCAAAATTTTGAAAAGGTTTTCTCGTCGTCAAGAAAAATAATATTTCTGTTATTTCATTTTCAATTAACTTTTTGTTACTTAATAAAAAATTTGGCCTTTAGTAGTAGCACTTTTTACCAACAGGCCACCCGTGAAACCAAATTCTCACTCTTCCGCATTTCAACATGCAACATAATTAGAAGTAAGAATTAAAAACTACATTCCAAACTCTATTGATTTCAATTCTCATCATAACGATAAACAAATTTATCAACAAAAATAACAATTCACTCTTCCCTCAAAAGACCAAAACAAAACAAAAAAACACTAATATTTTTAGGGTTTGCAAATGACCACAAAGCAAGGAAGCAAAGCTTTAGGATTAAGCAAATAAAGCTCCTCCACATTTGTATACAAACCAACTTTACCAGCCAATGAATCAAACCCACTCATCAACCCATTCATCTCCTCCACATTCTCCACCGGCCTATGCACTCTCCCGGCAATAACCCTACAAACAATCAACACTTTCCTCACCGTCCGATCAACATCTCCACCGTTAACCAAAATCGACTCAAACGCTCTCCCACTAGTCGAAGCCGTGAACACACCAATCCCATTGTTCTTCTCCTCTCGTTTCGCCGAGAACCCGTTTCTTATAATCCGACAAACACTACACTTATCCGCCGTGCATATACTCGTTGACCCGTTTATACCTAAACCACAAGCCACTGTGGTACCGTGGAACCTAAGCAGCTCGTTCCCATCAGCTAGACATCTCGGATGCTTCTTCTGAAGTTTGCTCGCTCTGATTTTAACTGTCTCTCTGTATTCTTCGAATCTAGCTAATGTCTTTTGCATATTGTGAACTTTTAATACTCGATCGATTCTTCCACATTGGTTCTCTGATTTTAACCAGCTCGTTCTGCATATTATCTCCACTATCTTTCTTGATGAGTCTCCTTCTACTAGCTCTGATACTGCAATTTGGATGAAGATTAGATCAAATTAACAACCTTTTTAACCTAATTGCATAATCAAAATCCAATCTTTTTGATAAAGTTGAGATCTTTATTACCTAACTGCATCATTCGGTTATGAAATTCGAAATTTGGATTTGTAAAACTCTGTTTTGTCGATAAAGTTGAGATTTTTAAGAACTTTTTTCTCCTAAAGTTGGAAACTTTTTGTAATTCTGAAACCCAAATTGCATAGTTTCGATTGTGAAGATTGAAAAACAAAGACTCGAACTTTGGAATACGTACCGGCGTGTTTAGAGAGATGATGAGCTTCAGCAGCTTCAAGTTTATTGAACTGTTCACCACATTTATGACAAGAAACAGAGGAGTTCGAGTTGCTTCCATTAACGGGAGAGTCTCTGTTCATCTCTAATGAAACTCTCCTGTTTGTATGAAACCTTTCTCCTCCTCCTCCTCCTCCTCCTCCTCTGTCTCTCTCGGACAGAGCAGAAGATCCTTTTTTTGTTTGGCTCCGGTGAGATGCTGAGCGGTTAAGATAATGCATCGGTGTACCTGGTCTCAACATACCCACATAAGTCGTTGACCGACCATTCCCTCCTCCACCGCCGCCGCCACCATTGGAATCTGCTGCTCCGGCAGGTGAAGCAGCCATGTCTCCTCCAACACCAGTGATCTTAAACTCGCAAGTTGAGTTACTAAGGATAACTTCATGAGTAATGGGATTGAGAAACTCATTGCTTCCCATAGAACGAGGACTACTAGTTGGTGGTGGTCTATCGAAATGTCTTTTGCTTCCATGGATTACGTCTTTGAGATTCGCTATCGATCTTGAACATCCTGATAAGCCACCACCGCACACGGCGGCGCCTCCGATGCTGGAGTTTCTCTTGGTGGAGATGGTGGAGAGGTGTTGTTGTTGTTGTTTGGTATTATTACTGGTAGTGGATGGTTTAGTAGGATCGTGGACATCAGATGGTTCGGATTTGCAGTGGAGAGACTTCTTGAGTGAGAACCAAACAGTTGGGATGTTCTTGTTCTTCTTCTTCTTCTTTTGGCTTTTTCTACTTGAATCTTCCATTGTTCTTTGTTTGTTTGGATATCTCTCTCTCTCTCTCTCTCTCTCTCTCTCTCTCTCTCTCTCTCTCTCTCTATCTTCTTCTTAAAAAATTTGGGGATTTTTATTTTGGAATTGGTACTATGATAATAAATATAAATGAAAATATTAATGAAGAAGTAGAAGAAGCAAAATAGGCAAGTGAAGTTTTTGACTTGTACTAGTAATCTAGTATACAGTTAAAATTATTAAATGAGATATGTGAAAATATTAATTTGGTTTTAGTATTTTTATAAGAAGGCATGTACGTGCATATGAATCTAAAGGATGGTCTATAATGTCTCACTAGACTCAACTCACCGATGTAATAACACGAGAGAATGTTTGTTTCATTTACTGTTTTTGCGAATCTTATAAAGTGTAAAAAGAAAAAAACTAAAAAGACTTCACAAGTCACCCAACACCTGTTCATGTTTTCATGTTTATGTTCATAAATCATGAATCATGAAATAGTATACTCATTTTCTTGTATTATTCTAATTAGTCTTTTTATTCGTTAAACTGAATATTGGAGTGATGGAGTCTCTATTCTGGTTACAGTTTGATGCATTCATTCAAAAAAAAAAAAAAAAAAAACAATCTAAATTTCATGAACTTTGCATTCATTAAGAGGATGAATGTTAACCATAAATCGTAATGAATTCAATAAGTTTAATTATTTTTAAAGATATATCAAAAGATTTTTTTACTATAATTACTTACCGTGTAGAGAATTCATATCTCCAAAATTTTGGAATTTCCCTTAAACTGTCTCTTACAAAATTTAATTACAGTTAATACAATCGTCAATCAATGAGTGTGTTAGTGGGCAAAGTTCACCGGTGAGATTCTACGAATTGTAGTAAAAGACTACGGTAAAGTTTGTTCCAAAAACAAGAAAAGACTACGATTAGTCGTAAATAAACAAATGTCATAATTGACGAATCTGATATTTTTACAAAGCTTTCTACGATGTCCGAAACCTAGTCAGGCTAGAACTATGTATTCACTCACTTATCATAACTAAGTTCATCCAAGTAATAATGATAACATATTGTTGTTCAGACAACTAAACGAAAGTTAGCTATAGGAGCTAAGTTTTGAATAAATTGAAAAGAAAAAAAAAGAACATTGATTTCAATTCATCAACTCACTTCTTTCCGCTTGCATCTGTCAATTCACTTTTAAAAGCCCTCCCACAATAGCAAATGAAGCGTTCTGACATTTCTTGGAATATACTACTAATCAATTTACAGTAATCATCAATATGTACATTATCTTTAAGACAAACAAAAATTATGTACATTAAATATTGAAGACAAAAAAAAAAGATCATTTGAAACTTCAGATAATATTTGCACAAAATTTTTAAAAAAATTTACGACTAAAATATACCATGTAACTTTTATCATTCTAGTAAGTAAATACTATACTCTTGAAAGATCAGTTTTTTTTTTTCACAAGAGGAAGAAAAGAATAAGAATTTTAGAAAATTAAAGTTTTTGTAATGGATGACAATAACATGATTGTTAAGGATCAAAATAAAAATTTTTAAAATGAGAAGTTATAGTATATTTTTGTCAAACTTTCAAACTGCATTTAATATTGACTTGTAGATATCGCAAAGGGTGGTAGATAAATGAAGTTAGGTGTGGGTGTCGTTATGGCCATATTGAATTTTAAACGAAAGGAACATTAAATTTTAGAAAAATTGAATTTTGAAAAACACAATTGATAGATAGATAGATATGTCCTTCTGGGTTTCCCAGTTTTTGCCGTAAAACCTAAAACCTAACAGGACCATCATTCCGACCACACCACATTGACTGGTCTGCCCCAATCAAGCTTTCACATATCTTAATATCGTGTGACTTGCATCTACTACTAAGTATGGAAAATTTATTAGGTGCACATTATAGTTTCATACTAAATTTTATTTGAACAATACTTAGGTTCACCCCCTCTATTGTTAACCAATAAAAACATGACATGTAAGACTAAATTAAAACCAAATATTGAATTAAAAAAAAAAGGAAAATAAACAAAAAAAAAAAGTCAAAATGTGTTTGACGTCGTTTTAACGTCGATCACCCTTTACTTTAACATTTTCTTAGGATGACGTTTACAGTAATTCATCAAAGTAACCTAGTAGTGATCAAAACTTAATAATGGTTAAAATTGGTGATGTATGTACAACAAAAGCTTATAAAAACACCACATTAGTAGAAAAATTAGTTTTTACTACATAAAATCATTACGCTAAACCCATACACGGCCCATTTATATCATTCACCAGCCCATAATATACTATCCAATAGAAATAAATCGAATTATTACTCCACGTTAAAACAATTTGGAAATTCCCTCGTCCAAAATGAAACCAACAAGAAAAAGTGAAGCGGTGCAACAGATCGCAGCCATTGATTTAGTTTCAATCAACGGCTAATACATCTTCGATCCGCGTACTCTGTTCTTATTGGTTGACAACTTTATTATCCAACACATATATATTCTTCTTTGTTTAATTCGTCAAGAGAAAAAATTCGATTTTTGCGCTGAAAGAAAAAAAAGAAAGAAAGAAAAAGAGAGAGAGCTCCTTTGGTTAGTCAGTTTGTTGAGAAAAAAATGGCGGGTCGTGGGAAAACACTAGGATCCGGTGCGGCGAAGAAAGCAACGTCTCGGAGTAGCAAAGCTGGGCTTCAATTCCCTGTGGGTCGTATCGCTCGTTTCTTGAAAGCTGGTAAATACGCCGAACGTGTTGGTGCTGGTGCTCCTGTTTATCTCGCCGCCGTTCTCGAGTATTTGGCCGCCGAGGTTACTTTATTTTTCTTTTCCCAATCTCTTTCTCATTCCCTTTACCTATATTTTTATCAGGGCTTCCTCTGTTTTTGCGTGACTATTTATTTTTTTTTGTTTTACAAGACGAATCTAGGGTTCTTGAAGTTTCAGAAATTGGGGAATTTTAGTTGAAGTTGTAAAATTTTACATATATTTCTCAATTTTTGTTTAGATTGGTGTTTAAATTGATTTTAAATGAACATACTTTTGTGTGTATTTGATTAGTCTAAAATCGAAATTTTTGTACTTTCTGCAACTGTGTGCATAGAATTTGATCTAATATGGAATCTAATCTGATTTGTTTGTTAAAGTTCTCATTTTTTGGGTATTTTGATCATTTGAGTTTTTTTTTTTCTTGAATTGGGAGTGTTTAATCGTCTTGGGGTCGTTAATGGCTTTGTGTTTGAAACTGAAATTGAGGTGTTTTAAAATCATTCTCGTTAGGTTCTTGAACTCGCTGGGAACGCAGCAAGAGATAACAAGAAGACACGTATTGTTCCTCGTCACATTCAGCTCGCTGTGAGAAACGATGAGGAGCTAAGCAAGCTTCTTGGAGATGTGACGATTGCTAACGGAGGAGTGATGCCTAATATCCACAATCTTCTTCTCCCTAAGAAGTCTGGACCTTCAAAGCCTCAGGAAGATTAGAGATTCTCAAAACACAAGGATGATATAGAAGAAACACGTCTTGCTGACTCCTTTTGTTCTGTTTCGCTTCTGAATTGAATAAACACAATAACTAGCTAGTGCTTTTTGTTTAGGTTCTTTTGTTTTATGTCAGTTGTTTAGTAGGGGCTTTGTTTTGGACATCTTGTTTCAGTTTCTTTGTGAATATATCAAAAGTCTCAGAATATTATTTTACATAATTGAGTTCGAGTGTTTCTTGCTTCCAAACGAGTGTTACAAGTAATCCTGATGGTCTAATATGTCTTGCTGACTCTTTTGTTCTATTTCGCTTCTGATTCAATAGAAACAACAACTAGCTAATGGCCTAGTGCTTTTGTTTTCTATCAGTTGTTAAGGGGCTTTGTTTTGGACATCTTGTTTCAGTATTATTTACATAGTTGAGTTTGAGAGTTTCTTGTCTAAACGAGTTTTACAAATCATTTGTGATCAAAGATAAACTCGTCTCTTTCTGCAACAAGGAACTCTTGGTACTTTTGGATTTAGAAATTGGGTTGCTTTGGTTGCAATTAAAAAAAAAAATATATATATATATATATATAAACGTTATTGATAGTTATATTACAACAGTAAACAGAAAAAGGATTACTATTCTATGGCACAACAAGATTTAAGAAGAAAACAAAATGATGTGTGTTTTCTAAAACTAAAGTAGAAAATGTCAGTACAAGGAAAAGAGAGTGACAGTGTAAGTCAACAACTCCAAATGCTTCCTTTGTGTTTGTTCATCTGATCATCACTGACTAAAACCTGACATCTATGTGAGTTAATGCCATTCCACTCCCAGCAGAAAAAAAACATCTTCAGAAGCTCTCAGCAAAACCGCAGAGGATTTATGTCCTAACATGTTGCAAAACCAGAGATTTGTAAATATTTTAGTCTGAATCTGAACTAGACTGATCCATGCGTCTCTCTGAAATAGCTGGAAACAGCTTCTGCCTAGGATCTACTGAAAGTGGTTGTCTTGGAGTTTCAGAAGCAGATGAGGCTGTAGAGCCCTGTTTTCTGGCCATCCTTACGGGTCTTCCTCGTGCCTCTCTGACTTCTTTGCAGGACTTATCTAAGATTATCAAAAAATCACGCACAATCACAAACAAACGCAACCCTTCATCTTTTCCAGCTTTGCCATGGAAATAGTCCCCTGTACTTTTCACCAAAGCCATTATTCTCTTCTCTTCTTCGATCACTGACACGATGCTACCTTCAGCATTTTGAATAAAATCTTCTAGCGCTTCACGAAACCCACTTTCCTCGCCTGAACTCTTCATCTCAGAGTTGACAAAGTCCCGAGCTTTCGACAAAGCATGACCCATTTTAAGAACAGTCCCTGTTAAACCATCAGCATCTATGTTTGCAGATTTCTTTACATTTTCAAGCTCACTGCTCAACCCTGAAACTTTCTGAAGTCCAAGATTACGGTAATTCTCTTCTGCCTCTTCAGTGGTTTCCTCGGCTAAAAGATCCTCTGTTTTAACACTTGAGAAGCTTTGGCTCTCTCTGATAGTACGAGCCGCTCTTAAACCTTCAGTCCTAATTATCTCTTGAACAACGAACTGGAGGAGCGTTGTTTTCCCATCAGTGCCCTTGACGTCTGCTAATTTTAAAAGAGTGTCCAGCTTGAAAGCTTGAGCACCACCCCTGAATGTACCATCATTCATTCGGTTTCCCGTCTTGAGAACGGCCTCTAAGAGCTTCAGGAACAGCCGACTTCCCCTAAGTTCTTTACAAGCAACCTTTCATATACACAAAAGAAGATGCATTTAGATTGGAGAAGAAGTAAAATATTTGAGAAAGACTAAGAAACTCTGTAATCTGTTTTCCTTTCCAGAACATAGTTTTTGTTAACGATTAGGAAACGTACCTCTAATGTCTGAAATGATTCTTTAACAAAGGCCATTTCTTCATGGAGTGTACACATAAATAGAAGTGCCTCTAGACGCTTGAAAGCGAAAGGGATATCAACGACTGCTTTCAGGAATCGTTCAGCGGTTCCCAGTTGAGCTATTTCACCACAGTATAATCTAAGCTTTAGTTCTTCTTCTGGTGTTGGTGCCATCTTTAACAGAGTCTGAATGAATTCTACAGGAAGCTCATTTCCTAATTCAACGAAGATTATGTTAGAGAACACATGGGGCAATGTTCCACCTAGAAAAAATGAAGGAAAAGAAGGTTACCTTCGCGAAGTGCATCACACACTTCTTCTGTTGTCGCATTCAAAGCACGCAAAAGAATTGACAGATTTTGTCCTTTCTTTGGTTCCAGAATCTGAATAAACTGAGGTAAAGTAACTTGTCCAGAGGACCCCTTCTTGTCGTTTTTATTCTTGTCTGCTGCTGCATATCCGAATAACGACTCTATCATCTCTTCATTGAACCTGGAAAAGCATCATAAAATAAGTTGTATTCAGTTACTGTATGAAAGTTATAGAATATTGGGGAAAAAAGCTAGCAAGTTTACTCACTGAAAGGATCCTGATCTTATATCATTCCAAACCATTGAATGTTCTGGGTTTGCTTGAACTTTATCCCAGAAAAATGGCTTCAGCTTTGTTTTGGAGGGACCATCATCCTCTGATGCCTTTGCTGGCCCAGAAGCTGGTCGGGGTGCTTTTGGGCCCAGACTCATCGGTGGAGGTGGACGTGGTCCTTTAAGTCCAGGAGGAGGTGGCGGCCTAGGCCCACCAGAACCAGGTGGAGGAGCTGGAGGAGGTGGTCGTGGAGGACCAGCTGAAGATGGCATTGGTGGTGCTGGAGCTGGCGCAGGAGGAGCAGAACCCTTTTTTGAGGATACCTTAAAGAATTTGGGTGGTTCCGGTGGAAGAGGCTCCACTTTACCAGAAAGAGACTTCCCTGAAAGTGCAGAAGCTGTTCTTCCAGGTGGAGGCTTCAAAGGTGGCATCCCGTGATTGGTAATACTACTATTATGCATTCCTTCCTGTGACATCCTTTCTTCTAACGAATCCGAATTGTCTGAATTACTTCCATCGAAAGATGATGACATTTTTCCTTGGTTTGAGTAAATGTTATAAGATTGATGACCCGGCTTCTCTCCTTTAACAGAACCACCATAGTTAATGGAGGAACCTGAAAACGTTAAAAAGAACTACTTAAATCTTTATATATTCAACAAAATTTCTTGTTAGATTAGTACCGTGAGAAAGTGGATATATTATTATTACCAACAGAGTAATCGCTACTGCTTAAACTGAGTAGAGGCCGTTCATCATTTTTCCTGCCTCCTGAACCATTTCCACAAACCCTGGTGCAGCATAAGAAGAATAATGCAGCAAGCAAAAACGTAGAAACTGCAGTCACAACAACAGCAATGATGATTGTTTTCTGATGATCCTCTTTCTTTTTCGCAGGTGAAACAGGTGCAGATTTTGGAGTTTTAGAAACGTTTTTCTTAGCAGGAGGAGGAGGGGGAGATTTTGATGGGGGAAAAGATGATCTCCGTGGAGGTGGGGATCTTGATCGAGTAGGTGGGCCTGGATTACGCTTAGGAGGACGGGGAGGGGAAGGGGAAGGAGAAGGAGAAGGGGAAGAGCCTGGTCTAGTAGCTAGGTTTCTCCTCGGAGTAGTATCAACCAGAGATGATAGGAGCTCAAGATACTTGGGGTTATGACCATTTAACTTTCCTTTTTCTTGGATACAATCAAGAAGAGTCTGCTTTAGATGGGAGTGATTCAAACCAAATAGTTCCTTATTATCCTCCAAACCTGGAAAACATAGATTGAATGCTGCGACAGCTTCCTTCACACAATCTGAATCTTGCCAACAACGCTGCGACCATGATGTTTCTACCTGTCAAACATTGTACGAAAGACATGAGACAAACAGTTTTAAAAGCTATAAGAAAAAAACTGAAAATCATAGCATTAACTAAGAGACAGCCAACTAATAAATCCAGGCACAATTGCAAATGGGAATCCAAACTATTTTGCAAGATGAAAACAATGTAAGCGTTCTGAGATGATCTTACTTTTGTTATAGCAAACATGAACCAAAACCAATAACGCAGTCTTAGTCTCGAAACCTAACGCTTTCAGCAAGAATATGACTCACATATCTCTCTGGATAAAGTCTACAACAGAGCTACAGGATCTTCTAGATGTTACATTTTATCTCTCTGGATAAAGTCTACAACAGAGCTACAGGATTTTCTAGGTATTACATTTTATCTACCTAACTTGAACACCGTAGCTACATATCCGAAACCAAGGCTTGAAACTACTTTAGAAGAGAGACTCCCACTACAAACCTGAAACTCGACAAGCATAAACTGAAAGCTATAGCAGCAACAAAATGCACTCTAAATGTATACCCCACTGATTAGATCTAGCTTTAAGAATATACATGATTGACACAAATTCGAAAACCATAGACTTTAAATAGGAGGAAAGGATATAAGCATCTCGTAATGATCTCTTTCTCAAACACCTGGATAATACTTGCAGGGAACATGAAACAAAACCAAAAAAAATGCAAATTCAGTCTCTAAAACCTAGCTTTCAGCAAGAAACAGCTAATATCTCGCAACTCTCCCCTCAAAAGTACACTACAGAGCTACAGGATCTCCTAGCTTCTACATATCAAGCTCTCTCAGATAAATCCCAATCACAAATGATGTAAAAAGAAAAAAGAATCAAACAGACTTGAAAAGCACAAAAGGGCTTACCAATTGTGTATTGACCTGCCCTGTTGATGGAGGAGCCATGAATTGACTACGAAAAGTCTCATCTTTTTCTGCATTCTCTTCCAAGGTAACCACCAAGAACCCAGAAAGCAGAATCAACCACAAAACTAAACGAGTGCAATTCTGATCACCCATTCCTCCTCGAATCATTCCAAACATATCTTTTGTTTCTCATTTCATCTAATATACTCCCAACAACAACGGCGTAATCAAAAAGCTCCTTCAATGAAACGATTTAATACCACTAATTTAATGCAGAACAACCCTTTTGATTAATTTCGATAAAGATCGAAACTTTAAACACAAAAAAAAAACTCAACAACCAACCCTGATCGAGAAAAACTGGAGCTGACTTCGACGCAATTCAATAATAAAAGCTTCGAGAACAATGCCAACGAGATCAATACACGTTTTCAGAAAACTAAGAGACAGCACAAAAGGTAAACAGAGTTGGTGCTAATGATTGTGGTTGTCAGATCCAATACCAAAAAAGCTCAATGGCGATTGTTGTCGTCGGTGCGCTCTCAAACCAAACCCAAAATTTTGACCAGCGAGACCAAACAAAAGTTTCAACCTTTTTTTTCTTTTTTTTTTTTTTTCGACGAGAAAAATTCACGGAGAAATTAGCTCTCAAGCTTCATTAAAATTTTCTCCAAAGCTTTTTTCGTTCATTTTTTTCGAAAATTACGCAGAGTTATTGATATATTGGATTATTTTATTATGTTTTTTCTTGATTTTCTTACTTAAGGCGAAAAGGTAATTAATCAATTTAAGTATATGTATGTTTCTATTTATTTTATTATCTTATCAATAATTTAAAATGTATCTGATAATTAGAAAAAAATACTAATACTGAAAGCCAGCAAATATTTTTAAATTTGTTTTTTTTTAAGTATTTCCTCAAAACTCATTTCCATATAAGTTATGAATTTATGATATTGTTTGTCTAATTTTATTATTTCTCTCATGCTTTGAGTATCTAAGTAATGTAGAAAGGAAAACATCAAACTCATAATGAATTATTAATCTTCATGTTTTAAACTAAATTTTAGAAGTTAAAGTTTAAGGCAATCAATCATGTTTTGTTTAGGCTAGTATAGTAGAAACAAGAAACAAATAGTACTAACCTCTGATGACATCTTCATTTTAATCCATGTTTAGATATGCATGATGCATTGCATGGAGTCATGGACCATCTCTCTCAATAGTCAAATTTTCTTGGGAAAGCAAAGAGTTAAAGTAATTAAAGACTGATTCGAAAAAAGTTCGAATCTCGATCTAGTGCATTACGCTATTCATCTCTTTCACACTTATTTTTCTTACTTTTCTTAACAAACTTAAAGTAATGATAAATTGTTTATTTCCCTTGGTAAAGTAAACCGTAGATTCTTCCATGAGAGCAACCATCCTTTTCCATTCATCATTGGATCCGGAAAACTCAAATCAAATGCGTATAAAAATCTAAGTTTAGTGTCAAATCTGCTTATACATATATGCATCAGCCATCCCTATGGCCCTATAATATGGTTTTTTCATACTCTATTAATATCAGTGATCATAAAGATAAGGAATCAAAAATGGTATGGCTCAAAGCAAATAAGGACACATTTGTGACCCTTGGAGCAATTTCTAACGTCAAGAGAACATATTCTCCTTTCTTTACTTTAAGCGCGTGTAAAGTATTGTCACAAAGAAAGAAGAATCTCTCCCAACTTTGGACCTATCATGTCAATCTAAGTGTAATGATATATAAATATGCTACAAATATACCTCCACAAATTTACAAGAGAATAAAATGTAGGGAAAAGTAATTTCTGCCTAATTACATTTCTCAAAAATTATATATGAGTTAAAATATTAGTTGATATTTTATATATCTAAGATCGTTTGCTATTATTGTCTTTTTCATATTCAAAGTAGTTTAAGTTACAAGTTTCTGATATGTAAAATAGGTAAAATATCTAAAACTAATGTCTAATAATTTTTGTATACCTGAATTTTTTTTTAATTTTTTATGTCCCCATTAAACTTTACTATATAGTTATGGCCCTTAATGTGAAATTCTTTTGGTTAGCTTTTTATATCCTTTTTAGCTATCTCAAAACTCATACTATAAAACATTGATTCGAAAACATTTACACACACAATCAACCACATCCCCTACTTTTTCTTATTCGTCTCAATCTCTCTTTCTCTCTCTCTCTAATGACGAGTAGTAGTGGAAGCCTCAAACTAGAGATCCACACCGACGATAAGACGCCGGGAAAGTGGAGCGTACCACTCGGCGATGAATCTTTCCGAAGGTTCTTGAGCGGAGGAGGAGGCTCGGAGAAAGCTGTGTTCGGCGAGGGATCACTTTTCAGCCCATTTTTGTTTGGGAAGTACTTTGATCCATCAGATGCATTTCCGTTGTGGGAGTTTGAGGCTGAGGTTCTGCTGGCGAGCCTCAGAAGCTTAGGACACTGTAGAGTTGATTGGTCTCAGACCGATCAAGCTTATGTCCTTAAATCCGATCTCCCCGGTACGTACGTACGTGTATTTCTTACGCTACAATTTTTCTATTTGTTTTTGGTTTGCTAACATTATGCACTTTCAAGGTGATATAATAACTATATAGATGATATCTTGAGGGTTCAAGAACATGTAATAGTTTTTAGAAAATGGTAAAAATAAATGATGTCTTCAGGGTTCAAGAACAAAAAGACTGATTAAAGTTTTGATACTTGTATATTAGTGGTCGGGAAAAATAACGTGCAGGTGTATGTGGACGTTAGTGGAAAAGTGATGGAGATTAGTGGCCAATGGAACAACAACAAGAAAACAGCGGTTAACGGTGACTGGAGAAGTGGCAGGTGGTGGGAACAAGGCTACGTCCGTCGTCTCGAGCTCCCCGGCGACGCCGACTCTAAAAACTCCGAAGTTTTCNTAAACCGTAGATTCTTCCATGAGAGCAACCATCCTTTTCCATTCATCATTGGATCCGGAAAACTCAAATCAAATGCGTATAAAAATCTAAGTTTAGTGTCAAATCTGCTTATACATATATGCATCAGCCATCCCTATGGCCCTATAATATGGTTTTTTCATACTCTATTAATATCAGTGATCATAAAGATAAGGAATCAAAAATGGTATGGCTCAAAGCAAATAAGGACACATTTGTGACCCTTGGAGCAATTTCTAACGTCAAGAGAACATATTCTCCTTTCTTTACTTTAAGCGCGTGTAAAGTATTGTCACAAAGAAAGAAGAATCTCTCCCAACTTTGGACCTATCATGTCAATCTAAGTGTAATGATATATAAATATGCTACAAATATACCTCCACAAATTTACAAGAGAATAAAATGTAGGGAAAAGTAATTTCTGCCTAATTACATTTCTCAAAAATTATATATGAGTTAAAATATTAGTTGATATTTTATATATCTAAGATCGTTTGCTATTATTGTCTTTTTCATATTCAAAGTAGTTTAAGTTACAAGTTTCTGATATGTAAAATAGGTAAAATATCTAAAACTAATGTCTAATAATTTTTGTATACCTGAATTTTTTTTTAATTTTTTATGTCCCCATTAAACTTTACTATATAGTTATGGCCCTTAATGTGAAATTCTTTTGGTTAGCTTTTTATATCCTTTTTAGCTATCTCAAAACTCATACTATAAAACATTGATTCGAAAACATTTACACACACAATCAACCACATCCCCTACTTTTTCTTATTCGTCTCAATCTCTCTTTCTCTCTCTCTCTAATGACGAGTAGTAGTGGAAGCCTCAAACTAGAGATCCACACCGACGATAAGACGCCGGGAAAGTGGAGCGTACCACTCGGCGATGAATCTTTCCGAAGGTTCTTGAGCGGAGGAGGAGGCTCGGAGAAAGCTGTGTTCGGCGAGGGATCACTTTTCAGCCCATTTTTGTTTGGGAAGTACTTTGATCCATCAGATGCATTTCCGTTGTGGGAGTTTGAGGCTGAGGTTCTGCTGGCGAGCCTCAGAAGCTTAGGACACTGTAGAGTTGATTGGTCTCAGACCGATCAAGCTTATGTCCTTAAATCCGATCTCCCCGGTACGTACGTACGTGTATTTCTTACGCTACAATTTTTCTATTTGTTTTTGGTTTGCTAACATTATGCACTTTCAAGGTGATATAATAATTATATAAATGATATCTTGAGGGTTCAAGAACATGTAATAGTTTTTAGAAAATGGTAAAAATAAATGATGTCTTCAGGGTTCAAGAACAAAAACACTGATTAAAGTTTTGATACTTGTATATTAGTGGTCGGGAAAAATAACGTGCAGGTGTATGTGGACGTTAGTGGAAAAGTGATGGAGATTAGTGGCCAATGGAACAACAACAAGAAAACAGCGGTTAACGGTGACTGGAGAAGTGGCAGGTGGTGGGAACACGGCTACGTCCGTCGTCTCGAGCTCCCCGGCGACGCCGACTCTAAAAACTCCGAAGTTTTCCTCTCCAACAACGAAGACTGCTCTTTCTTAGAGATCCGAATCCCTAAGATTAATTCTAAGAGCAAGTTTTAATCTGATGTGGCCTTGATGAGTATTATGTTTAGGGTTTTTTTCTCTCTTAACTTTCCCTTCTTTACTACGAGTATTATTAATATAGAATGATCTGTGATGAATTTATGTGGTGGACACACCAAGATGGATGAATGATATTATATATACATAGTATATATTATAGACAAATGATTTATAAATCACACACAAGTATGTGTCCTGTAGATTTTTCTTTTTCTTTTTTGAATATGGAAAATTAATTTGCACTAATGCATGTGTGCGGTATTAATGATTTTACTCAAGGGTCTAGTCTAATGCAGATGACGAAGGGAGGAGTCAGCATAAGGAGAAATGAAATTGACAAAGAATGCTACATATATAAGCAGTTTAGCACATATTCAAAATGCGTTATTGGCGATGCATTTTGAGAAAGCACAAGACGTAACGGAATCACTTCACTATTTTATCAGAGGTTAAGGCCTATTCTTAAATTAAACCGGTTTATTGTCTGGACTCTGGCGTGTGATATTGGACATGTTATATATTATCTCACATGAAATGTTTATTGGGCTTCAAACCAATAAATTCATGACCATAAAGACTTACGTTGTTGTCCTCAACTACCCTTTTTGCTACTCTGATTTAGTTGTTCTTAGACCGGATGTCCCAGGAAGATCGGCATTATAATCTTCTCTCAAAGGAGAGAAGATTACCGAAGCTTTCCTATTCATCCCTACATAACCTTCTTGTGTCCTGAATGGTGCCAAGTACAAACCAAAAAAAATAGGATTTATGTTCTCCCTTGGCAAAATCTGAAGAATATCTGCATTATACCATAGCTCATAGAAGTGTGGTTACCGAAACCTTCAATCACCCTCCTCCTTGTCAATGAACCAATCAAACCATTGTGTCTCTTCGCTATGGAAACCCTCTCAACGTCCCATGTCATACTGATATGGACCACTTACCACATCTTCACCTTGTCTGTGAATGTGGCGTCGATGCACCTTGAGCTAGCTTGCGATTTGATACTCTGCTCAAATCCCCAACACCTCTTGCCCATGACTGTTGACTTATCTATCTTTTAACTTTAAGTTTGACTGCTTATGTCTTTTACCAAGTCTTGTCTTTGAAATCTCTCAACTTTGTAACCCTATTTACTTGGTGTGATTGAATGAAAAGATAATTTGTTTGCCAAAAAAAAAAAAAAAAAAANNNNTTGTCAAATGGCCTTTCATAGATGCTGTATTAAGAGGACTACGATTCAATGAAAAATGGACTAATTGATGTGGTGTATTTAGTCTTTATCATGTAACAATGTATAAAATGGTGCTTAAGACATCTGCGGTCAACATCTACTGGAGAAGCGGCCGGTGGTCGGAATATGACTACGTCCGTAGTCTCGACTCGAACATAGCTAGCGACACGACACCAAGGCCATTAACTCTGAAGTTTTCCTCTCAAACAAGGACGAGACCACTATACTTAGAGATCCGAATCCCCAAGATCAATTCTAAGAACAAGTTTAATCTGAGTATAACGTTTAGGGCCGGTGGTGGGTTTTCCTTACTTTGACTTTTTCGTTTTATCATCACACGATGATTTTATGTGGTGGACACAAAGGTAGTACATTTCTCTTTGGTTAGACAACATTAATGTAGTGTCCATAGGATTCTAACTTCCCTCTATATATGTATGTTGAAAATTCTCTTGCAATATTATTTGTAAAAATTAGTTGCACATTGTAACCGTTGCTTTGTCATCACCAATAGAAGTAATTCGCATCATGTGCTGTATCCCTTGTTTCCACAAAAATGTGGCTAATATTCAAATCTTCATCGGCATTTTTCATTTTCGGTTGAACATAAAACAAAATCCTCACGAATTATTGTCTCATAGCAATAACTACTAGCTACTTGTAGATGTAGTTTTTTTTTAAATGTCAAAATTGAAAATTTTATTTTATTATCCAAAAAAATTTGAACGAATATGTACGAATATCTTTTTGCCATGTACGCACACACACACGCATAAAAAGGCATCGAATCTGAACCAAAGCATGAACTGTACTTGGGCAGAGCAGAATGAGATAAACTTA
This sequence comes from Camelina sativa, assembly GCF_000633955.1. Taxonomy (NCBI): domain Eukaryota; kingdom Viridiplantae; phylum Streptophyta; class Magnoliopsida; order Brassicales; family Brassicaceae; genus Camelina; species Camelina sativa. Next base: position 13,718,332 of record NC_025702.1, read on the forward strand.
AGAAAACTCTATATCAACGACAAAATCAAGTCATAAGAAAATATAAACTATACATAACAATCCATCTCAGATCTGAACATTCTTTCCAGTTCATATATAAAGTTTCACTTCATTAGCAATTGAACCCTCTTACATCAATGATGTCTAACGCAATGAGCCAACTAAACCTTACTGTATTAAAGATGTGTCAGGTTAATTTACCGGAAAAAAAAATTACGAAGGTTAAATAAGAGTAATTATTCTTTTGTAGAGGTATAGAAGAAATAAAAGTTCAAATTATTAGTGGTTCATATATTAAAAAGAAAAAATGTAAAAGTTTGGGATACATATCCATTGTTGTTCCTAAAATAGGTTTATATATGATGATTACTGAATTTGTTAATAATATAGTTTTTTCTTTAATGGAGTTCATAGTGTATTAGGGGAACAAGCTAACGAACATATGTAACAGAACAGTATTAAACTATTCTTTTAACAGAAGAAGTAGGTCTAAGTGACCAAGTTTGATGTGAGAAAATGACTTTAGATGAAATAAACCTTGGAGCTCTCTACCATAAATTAAAAAATAGATTTGGCAACAACTTTTTCTTCATGGGAAGTGTTTGGTGCAATCCCTTAACATCTATATTTATATAGAAAATTTTCATTTGAAGAAAATAATAATCGTCTGATAATATCACTATCTAGAAGTTGGTCAATATTATTATACGTTTCGACACCTATATTTTGGATTTATTACTACAGGAGATTTCTTGTTTCTTTTTTATATGTTGAAACAGTCCTTGATATGTTTAGTTGAAATATTATAACAACATGAATAGTATAGATCGTTATTACAATCCGATGTAATAATCAATGTTTAGCGAGTTAGTTTGATTCTACAAGATAAATAAGCTGAAAAGACTGTATTAGTGCCAAGTATATGTAATTTGATAAAGTTAGATGAGGAGAGTAAATAACATGACTTAACGCTGAAGTCTCCAATGAACTAATTCACGTTTCAATAAAGTTGCAAAGAAAAAAAGTTCAGAAAAAAATATATACTTGGCACCCATTTGACGCAATGGAGGGACTAAAATTTTATGAAAAAAATTGTTTAACTAAGAGAAAATATATATTAAATACATATATTTTGGCCATGATTAAAAAAAAAAAATGTACGACGTGGGAATGAATATTTTGTTTCTTGCTAAACCATCTGTATACATAATTTCGAGTTTCAATAGTTTAACGTACTCTTCTAATTTCAGTTTCATTTAAAGAAGTATTCAATAGTTTTAACATAGTTCTTAAAAAAAAGATGTTTCGGAGTTCAATTAACTTTTCTTTAAAAAAAAAAAATCAACGGAGGCTACTTCTTCTAATAACATTAAAAGTTCAGATATAAGCTACATGCAGACCACAAATCATAAAAGAAATTAACGATTATTTTTGAAATGCGCGTTTTATATGATCTATATATATTAATTAAACCATTTTGCTACTCGGAGTTCCAAGACTTGTTCAACTTGATATTCGACGCCACGATTTTTTTGAGAAAAACCATAGTCTAATAATTTTTTTTTAATTAATGATACTTAAAATCTTATTAATTATTTATCGTTTAGTTTGACTAAATCAAATTTGGCATGAAACTTGCACCATCTTACTAATCACCTTTACCTTACTAATCACCTTTGCATAAAGTAAATATCTGCTTTATATCCAGACATAATGTATTTTATATATATGCATAACGCATAATGTTCAAAACCCATTTTAATAATCAAAATCTAATTACAATACGGTTCGAGGGTGAATCACAAAGTTTGCAATCATGAAATGTTTTATTGAATGATCCAATTTAGGAATATTAGTGTGAGTAAAGCTGTATAGTGTTTAGTGCGTCTAGAATGTGGACTTTAATGTCTCTTTGTCACCAATCACTAATCTCAAAATTTTTTTCCTTTTTCGAATTGGGTCAATAGTACTCAGTACGTATAAAGATTAATTAAACTCAGCATATATACGTTTTATAATTTTAACAAATTTTAATTCACAAAAGTAAATGAATCAACAAGGGTGGAATTAATCATCAGTTTTCAACAAGGCACATCAACGACGATATTTCAACTGCCAATTCAGTTCGGAGGAACATTAAGATTTTAAACATTAAGAAAGCGGTGTGATTGGTGACAAAAACAAAACGGTACAAGTGGTACAACTTTGAATTTTTACCAATCACAAAAACTTAACTAAAAATTTTACACTCACTTTTTTCATGTACATTTCTTACAATTTTACATTATACCATTGTACAATTTTGGATAATCAGACCCATTGTTTCTCACTTTCACATGAAATTTTGACAACTCGCGTCAGGGGTGCGAGACAGAAATTTATAGAAATTACATGACAAAAGACAATTTTTGTCGTTCGGACAATATTAGCCCATACCTTTTCAAACCAGAGACGCGACTGCTACGAACAAATCTTTGGAGTAATGTTAAGGGTATTTTCGGTAAAGATAACATATCCACTTTTTTTTTCGTTCTGGTCTCTGAAAAGAATCTATCGTCGCAACCAATTCTGGAATCACCTTTTAATTTATTTAATTGTTTGGTTGAAAAAAAAAAAAAAAAAATCTATCGTCTTAAAATGCTGATCGCATTTTTACCGACACGTTATAGTTAGCTTTCCTTGATATTTTTATTAATCGGTCATAGGTTTTTAAAAAAAAAAAATTTCTTTTATGTTTTTAATAAGTGAGATTACCGATACAACCTATGGTAAAGATACTTAACGTTTTTGTTGAAAACCAAACAAGAAGATTCCATCTAAAAAATATGGGCCATTTATCAAAAATTCATTTCCTGTTTTTTTTTCATACACAAATCCAATTATTAACCCTTTATTCATGTTTTTTTTATAAAAAAAATATGTTTATACTTTATAATATTGCTTTTACCAAATATTTTGTTTAACTGTAATACTACAAAGTGTCATCATCTGCATATATATATTTTATCATCACATATTATTGGTAAAAAAATATTAGTGCATTGTTTGTTTCAAAGGATATCTCCTGATTTATGTAAAATAAAAACGATTCATGTTTTCCAAATTCAGAATTTAACTAATCTTTCGGATGTATGGATTAGTAAAGTCATAATAATAAGTCCACTGACATTAAACCTTTTTTTTTTTCTTTTCTTTTTTATCTTCTTCTAATTTCTTTGTTGCTGCTTAATAAAGCAACGGCTGTGATCGTATTACCTCGGTGACTTCAGATCCAATCAACGGCCCCACGTTCATCTCTCTCATCTCTCTCTCTCTCTGAACATTCAAACAACAAATATAGAAATGTGAAGTAAGCGAAGCAACAAACAACAGCAAAAGAGAGAAGACGAGAGAAGGAACAAAACTGAAACGTGCCTCCATTTCTTAAAACCTAAATCCTTTGTGGTACAAACTACAAAGGACAACAACAACACAATCTCTCTCTCTCTTAAATGCCAAAGGTTTTCTTTTTAATTTCTCTTCGTCTTCTTCCTCCTCTCTCTCTCTCTCTCTCTCTCTCTCTCTAAATACTTCTCACAAATCTGGGCATTGTTTTCATTTCGTTCACTAAGTCTGTTTACCTCTTAAAAGATTCAATCTTTAGGTTTAGTTCTTAACTCTTCTTTAAAGTGTTCTGTTTTGGTTACTAATTTAAAAATCTAATCTTTCACGGGTTTCCTTCCTTTTTTCCCACATTTAATCTTTTTTTTTCTGAAGATCTCTAAGAAAGAAGAAAAATACAAACTTTGTTTTTTTTTTGTTGTTGTTGTTGTTGCAGGTTTGTGCTTTGATTGAGAGAGGAATTTGAAGTAATTTAGGTAACAAGAAGAGAACAAAATTTCATTTTTTTGTGATGGTGGGGGCGATGGCAAACAATGGAAGAATCCGGTCAGCTTCTCCGGTGACTAATGGGTCAAAAGATCTGACTCCGAACAGTGCTCCGGCGAGCACAACGGGATCTGAATATGGTCCTGTTGAGTTCACTAGAGAAGACGTTGAGACTCTTCTTAATGAACGAATCAAGTACAAGAGCAAATTCAACTACAAGGTTTCTAATTTTTCCCCCACCCTCAATTTTTATTTTTACCTGAATCTAAAATTTCTTGTGTAATGTAAGTTTTGAAATATGGAGGAAAAAAATAGTCTTTACTGTAAATTTGATTGTTGAGTAAGTTTTATCAATTAGGGTTTCTATTAGCAGAGAGAGAGAGAGTTTTTAGTTGGTGAAGTTTTGAATTTGAGGTAGCTTTTTTTATTACTGGCTTTTCTCGTTGGATCCGTTGGTTTTCTTATAGAAGATTTGATTGTGTTTATAAGACAGTTTGTGGGACCTTTAGTTTTAGGCAATAGCATTGAAGACATTGTTTATGTGTTTGATTGATCCTTATGGTAGAATCTGAAGCTTTTAATTTCTGTTAGCTTACTGGCTTTGTTCGTTGGATCTATTATTTTTTTTTAAGAAGATTTGATTTGTGTTATAAGACAATTCGTGGGACCAAATTAGTTTTGTCAGTTTGATAAAAGCATTGAAGATTTTGTTTATGTGTTTGGCTTTGGTCGCCCTTTTGGTTTTAGTTAAATAGCTTGAATTTTGAATGTTCTTCTTCTTGGTGGTCTTGGTTTTGCAGGAACGATGTGAGAACATGATGGAATATATAAAAAGGCTTAGACTTTGCATTAGGTGGTTTCAAGAACTCGAGTTGGATTATGCGTTTGAGCAAGAGAAGTTGAAGAATGCGTTGGAATTGAATGAGAAGCATTGTGCTGACATGGGTGTGTTTCCATAATTAAAGTTTAGCAGTTGACTGTTTTTTTTCCTTTCAAATTTTGGGAATTTTTGAACTTTATATTTTGTTGACAGAGGTTAGTTTGAGAAACAAAGAAGAGGAACTGAATATGATAATTGAAGAGCTGAGGAAAAACTTTGAATCTGTTCAAATGCAACTTGCCAGGGAACAAACGGAGAAGTTGGTAAGAGGCAGTTAATTTAAGTTAACTTACTTGTATCTAATTCATATTTGTGGTTTTTAATTCGATATTGTTCTGTTTTAGGCTGCGAATGATTCTCTTGGAAACGAGAAAGAAACAAGACTTGCTGTTGAAAAGGCACAAGCTGGTCTTGTAGAAGAGCTAGGAAAAACACAAGGAGATCTTCAAACGGCTAACCAGAGGGTGAGAAAACTTAAAAGGATTTGAAATGAGAATGTGCTGTCACTTAACTTAAACCTAATGTTGACTGTTTGTTTTGTTATGTTCAGATACAATCGGTAAATGACATGTACAAACTGTTGCAAGAGTATAACTCAAGCTTGCAGCTGTATAACAGCAAGCTACAAGGTGATCTTGATGAAGCTCATGAAACTATAAAACACGGTGAGAAAGAAAGGACTGCCATTGTCGAAAATATTGGCAACTTGAAGGGTCAATTTTCAGCGTTACAGGATCAGCTTGCTGCTTCTAAGGTATATATGATGCTCTGTTCTATCCGATCAATAGTAGTAAATGTTTGTAGTTCAGGTCAAAATGTGATTGGTTTTTTTTGCTAGGCTTCTCAAGAAGATATCATGAAGCAGAAAGGTGAACTGGTAAACGAAATTGCGAGTCTCAAAGTCGAGCTTCAGCAGGCCAAGGAAGACCGTGATCGCCATTTAGTGGAAGTACAAACCTTACAAACCGAGGCAACCAAGTACAATGACTTCAAAGACACCATAACTGAACTTGAGGTCTCATATCCATTTACATCTTCTTGCAAGATATTCTCTGCCAATTGATTTTTTCTTAAGATGATGTAAATGTTTTTGGTCCAGACTACATGTTCGTCCCAGAGTACTCAGATACGAGAGTTACAGGATCGACTAGTGTCTTCTGAGAGGCGACTGCAGGTTTTTATTATCACATTCTTAAGCAAAACACATAACATTTATTAGATTTCACAACCTCTTAATTTTTTAATGACATTGTTGATTGTTTATGGTTTAGGTGTCTGATCTAACTACCTTTGAGAAAATAAATGAGTTTGAAGACCAGAAGCAAAGCATTATCGATCTGAAAAGTCGAGTAGAAGAAGCAGAACTTAAACTCGTTGAAGGGGAAAAACTACGGAAGAAGTTGCACAATACCATTCTTGTATAATTCACTTAACTAAACCTCTGCCACATTTTTTTCGTCTCCTATGTGTGTAAGCTTGACTGATCCTGGTTTATTCTCATGTTGCAGGAATTGAAAGGCAATATACGTGTGTTCTGTAGAGTTAGACCTCTATTGCCGGGTGAGAATAATGGTGAAGAGGGAAAAACTATTTCTTACCCGACATCTCTAGAAGCACTTGGTCGCGGTATTGACTTGATGCAAAATGGTATGAAACCAGAAACTTCTGCAATAATGTGGTTCTTGCTGAAATGTCACATTGATTGGATTAACAATTGATGTCTTTTTTTTTTATTATGGGCAGCGCAAAAGCATTCTTTCACATTTGATAAGGTGTTTTTGCCAACTGCATCACAACAAGACGTTTTCATAGAGATTTCTCAACTTGTTCAAAGTGCTCTCGATGGTTATAAGGTAACAATCAATCTGAAAACGGCAAATAAAATACTTTGTTCTGTCTGTGTCACTGTTTCGTTAGATTAATTAAGGTTGATATGATCCATTTTGTAGGTGTGCATTTTTGCATATGGACAGACTGGGTCGGGGAAAACTTTTACAATGATGGGTAGACCAGGAAACCCCGAGGAGAAAGGGCTGATCCCACGTTCTTTGGAGCAAATATTTGAAACGAGGCAGTCTCTTCGATCTCAGGGTTGGAAATATGAATTGCAGGTACGTTTTTGATCTTGTCTTTTTAAGTAGCTATACATAAGATATGTCTTTATGATTAGAGTAGATATATAATACTCCAAGTCTTGTATCATATGTATAGGTATCTATGTTGGAAATATACAATGAAACGATCCGAGATCTCTTGTCAACAAACAAAGAAGCAGTCAGAACAGACAATGGTGTTTCTCCACAGAAACATGCTATTAAACATGACGCTAGTGGAAACACGCATGTTGCTGAGCTTACTATTTTGGATGTTAAAAGCTCTCGGGAGGTTTCATTCCTCTTAGATCATGCTGCTCGTAACAGGCAAATTAGCTAAAACCCTTTCTCAATTTGTCTATATACCAACGATTCGACTGTGTTATTAAATGTTGTTTACTTTCTTTTTGCTTAGATCGGTGGGGAAGACTCAGATGAATGAGCAATCGTCTAGAAGCCATTTTGTTTTCACACTAAGAATCTCTGGTGTTAACGAGGTACTAACCAAACCAGCTTTCTTCTTACAGAATGTTTGTTTTGTGTGATAAACGAAACTGGCCTTTTTTTTGTTCTTGCAGAGCACTGAGCAACAAGTACAAGGTGTCTTGAACCTGATTGATCTTGCGGGGAGTGAGCGTTTATCGAAGAGTGGATCAACCGGAGATAGACTTAAAGAAACTCAAGTACGTTTGTTAGAAATATTAAACAAAGGTTATGGCTTCTAGCAATTTTGGACTCTCAAACATTCTTTCTTTCTTTCTTCAGGCAATCAACAAAAGTTTGTCGTCTCTAGGCGATGTCATATTCGCCTTAGCAAAGAAAGAAGATCATGTACCATTCCGAAACTCAAAGCTCACATATCTTCTCCAGGTACTAAAACTTAACCATCAAAGGATATTTCACAATTTTCATTTCTTTTCTTGATTTGTGTCTCTTATTAAAACTATGTTCCGTTTGTAATTCAGCCTTGCTTAGGCGGTGACTCGAAGACGCTAATGTTTGTGAACATTGCTCCGGAATCTTCTTCAACCGGTGAGTCTCTTTGCTCTCTTAGATTCGCAGCAAGAGTGAATGCTTGCGAGATTGGAACACCACGTAGGCAGACTAACATCAAGCCGTTGGAAAGCCGTTTGAGCCTTGGATGAGAGAAAGAAAGAGAGATGGGATTTGACGTTTGAAGCTTTTAGCTTCATTTATTAAGTTAATTATAATGAATGTTTGTACTTAAAAATATGGTCACGACTGGATGAAGGATGGGGATGATTCTAACAAGAAAACATGAAGACCTTTTGTTGTAATTTGTATAGTTTGGTTTAGCATTTTAATATCTGTTTGTTTCTGTAATTCATTTTTTCTTTTTTTGGACAATAAGTAGGATTTTTCTTCCTGATGTTCAAATTCATATTAATCTTTTGTGGGATTCAAATAATATTTATAACTCTTTCTTGTGTCTGGAAGTCTAATGGTAGTAGTGTTTGGTCATATTTTTGTATGAATGACTAAGATTTGTGTTCTAGTAAAAGAACAAGATTTTATGACTAATTATAAAATTTAATATGATCAATTAGTCCTTTTTGTTAGTAATTAGTATACCATTCGTCTTTCTTCAAATGAAAAAGCGATCAATAATATAAAGAGCGCAAATTTAGAAATGGAGATAACACATCACACACAGGATCTGGGACATGACGACAATTGCCCATCCCTTCTGAACAATGTATTCCATTGATCAACTTGAAACCCCACTTGACCAGCTGATTCTAAATAAATGTTTGTTTTTTCATTTAGGTTGTTATAGATTTTGTATAGTTAAATTGAGTTACATGTACACCAGATAAAACCAAGATGTTGATATAAGATTCAGTTTGACTTGAATGTGTCAATTGTAAAAACAAAATTAATTGTGATAGGGTCATACTCTATATTCCCTATAACAATGATTTTGTTGTTGAACAACTAGTAGTATACATTTTTTAAATATAAATACTTACCAAGAATTGGATCATATGCCATACTTGTCCAAAAATGATTTAGCCATATCTAATTTCACAACATACACGGATAACGCATAGCGTTCATATGATTAAAAATGTGGTTCGTTACTTGGAAAAAGGAAAAACCATTTATATATCACTTCGAAAATAAAGTATTCATAGTTCCATTATCATTACATAAGATGATAAGAACATCAAATTCAATTCTAGTATTTAGTATGTTCCACCATCTCACCATTATATTGGTCTATTTTGCTCCTTAGATATGAATTCACTAACTAAAGCCGATATATATTTGTTCTTACCAGCTATCACACACGCGTAATCAAATTATTTTCTAGAACATCGAACGAGAATATGGCCTAGAAAACGCAATATTGTATAGTAGTATTAATTATATGATTAAGTCAACTCCTGTTGAGTTTCATCTAAATGTTGAGATAAGGTAAAGTAAATAACATCTTGAAACATGGCAAAATTCATGCCTCCACGGGACATGGGAAAAGAGCAAGTCAAACTATAAAATATTTGCGTAAAATACTTGTTTCTTTATTATATACTAGCATTCATATTATTAACTTTTGATTCAAAATATTATAGTATTTTACAATAGTCAAGTTGATACATAATGCCACTTCTGCATTACATTAATCGAACTAAAAGCAACTGGCTTAGCCGATCGTATTTTCAAATAATAGTAGTGAAATGTTTTTTTTATAAGAAAAAGTGATAAATCTCCTGTGTATATTACTTATATATTTATTAAGATACATGCATAAATATAAAAATATAAATTAAGAAGATAACAAGAAGAGAAGGACCATGAATAAACAATAAATTAACAAGTTTATAAAAATATATTTAAAGAATATACCTCACTGTATGGATGGATATCCCTAAATCAGTAGTTGATAAGTCTTTTTATAAATATGGGTTTTATATTCTTGGAAGAAAATAAGTTGACGCCCTATAAATTTACTAGTATTGGCTTTAAACAAAAAAGGAAAACTAGGTGCTATTTGAGGGAAGATTCTTATAATCTCTTTTTGAACCACCGTTCTTAATTAAATTACCCATGTACTGTTTCGATTTGATGAACCTGAGTGACGTCGATGGGGCATCTTATATTTATATTTTAAAAGGTTGACACGAATAAATGATCTCAATGCTAGTTGATAAGTTAATATTAATGTATATATATACAATCTATATGTTACGCTATAATGTATTTTATCAAATGATACCAATCCGTAAAAATTATTATGTATAGTTGTAGACTTGTAGTGTTTAATTTGCTTCTTTAAACTTATCAATATAATCTGCAGTTTCTCTCCTGTGTTTGAATATTTTTTAAGTTTAGAATTATGTAAAAATATACCAGAGTGATCTATGTACTATACTAGTATTATATATTTTGATACAGAATATGCTGAAGTGTTAAGGTATTTTCATGTATGGTTTGTACGGGAGGAAGCAGAAGAATGAACTATCTCCTAAGATCACGACCAAACGACCATCCAACCATGTTCTCGAATATTATCTGTTCGATCCAACGAACCTGATCACAAAAAGAAATATTTTATATCAATTTAATTTAAAATGCTAAACAATTTTTTTTTGAAATACTAATAAAAAGTTTCGAGGAAAAGTTTAATCGAAATCAGCTTAGTGGTGAAAGAATGATACTTGTTCCTATAATCGTCGAAACATACAGAAAGACAAATGTCACAAATCCATTTTCTTTGGTTAAAAAAAAAGGAATATTTTACCACTATACTACACGTTTACACTTTACACCCATTTTAGGTAGAAAATCAATTCTTAGAAGACATCTTTGTCTGTGCATATTTACTTTTTAAAACTTTAATTATATCGATTTTATATTTTACCGTTTAATACAAAACATATGAAAAACTTATACAACTTTTAGCTACGAACAATTTTGAATTTATTTTTTTCTTTACAATTAGCTGGTTAGTTATTTTCATTATTTTTTAAAAAGTATTAAATTTTGTTTTAAGATTTATGATGATGTAACAGTAACACACCCCTATTCCATGGTACTAATTAATTAAAAAAATAAAAGACAATTAAGAATGGGCCTTTAAAGCCCAAGAAGATAAAGAAGAGTTCGCGTGAAAACCACTCTAAAATTGTTTTTTCTCAGGATTCCAAGATTCTACAATTCGTCTCCTCCTCCAAACAGTTTTCTTCTTCTTCTTCTTCTTCCACCACCAACGGCAGAAATCGATTTGGCTTAAGTTTTCCACCTCTTCGGATCTTCTCTGATCGCCACCGGGAAAATTCGATTCCCCCGGGGAATTTTGAATCCTCGCCGTCTTTTCTTTTTTCCCCTTTTTCACCGGTGGAAAAGCTTCAGGAGATGGTGTCGCCTGAAAACGCTAATTGGATATGCGACTTGATCGATGCTGATTACGGAAGTTTCACAATCCAAGGTCCTGGTTTCTCTTGGCCTGTTCAGCAACAACCTATTGGTGTTTCTTCAAATTCCAGGTTTTTTTTTTTACTCCTCTTTCATTTTTAAAACCGCTTTAAATTAGGGTTCCGATCTGTTTCTTAAGAAATTCAAAATTGATTCTGGTGAAATCAGTGTTATTTCTTGAACTTGGGTCTGTTCTGGTATGCGAAGTTGTGTCGTTAATTAAGGAAAGGGCTGATTTTGTTGTTGTTAGTCTTTGAATTTGAGAGAAGAAACGAGAATTTTGAAGTGTAAAGTAACAGAATTTGGCTAAGTTTCAAACTTGTGGGATTGTTTGAGTGAGTTGTAGAGACTTTATAGTTAGTTCTTATTCATTGAAATTACTTTTGTATGCTTAAATTTTTTTTTTTTTGGGGGGGGGGGGGGTTTAGCTTATTCAGATGTCTCTACAAGTGTGTAAAAGAATGTTAAGTTAGGAAGCATGGCTTCAGGAGAGGATTTGGGGTTTGTTTTATATAAAGTCAACTGTGTGTGCCTGACATGTTTTTAGTGTAACTTCTGACATGTTGCTTGATTTGGGGATCGGTTGTTCTATTTGGCTTTGTTAGGTGGGATTTAGATTCCTTTTTATGGATAGGGCCTTCCAATATGAGTGGATGGTTTGACCTTACGATGTCAATATTAAGTAATGAATTCTTCTTCCTTGGTAGTGAGTAGTTGTAAGTTGCTACATGGTTGAATATAGATTTTCAGAGCTTTTGTTGGAAATAGTTATAATGAGTTCTGGTTATTTTCTTTTGATTGTTTGCATTGCGGTAATACTTAGTTGGTTCGATGAATTTCTTGTTGTTTCAGCGCTGGAGTTGATGTCTCTGCTGGAAACTCAGAAGCCAGCAAGGAACCTGGATCCAAAAAGAGGTAAGCTTTATTTCAAAAGACCGACTGGACCCGGAAATGATAGCATTTTCCAGGATTTACTTTTTTGAGCAATCGCTATGCACTTGTTGTGGGGATCTGTCTTGGCTCTCTTGACATATTTTGGTGTTGACCTGGTATAAAAATGAGTAATCCTGGTCATTACTTGTCTCAGGGGGAGATGTGAATCATCCTCTGCCACTAGCTCGAAAGCATGTAGGGAGAAGCAGCGACGGGACAGGCTGAATGACAAGTAATTTTCTTCAATTTTGTGCATCCTTCTTATCCTCCGTTGGAGGAACCAAAACTTATCTACGTTTAAATGAATAACAGGTTTGTGGAATTGGGTACAATTTTGGAGCCTGGAAATCCTCCCAAAACAGATAAGGCTGCTATCTTGGTAGATGCTGTCCGCATGGTGACACAGCTACGGGGCGAGGCCCAGAAGCTGAAGGACTCTAATTCAAGTCTCCAGGACAAAATCAAAGAGTTGAAGGTGAAATTTGTAATCCTCCTTTCTCCACATAAAAGTGATCAAATGCTTACCTAGTTTCTGGAATATGTCAATCAGACTGAGAAAAACGAGCTGCGAGATGAGAAACAGAGGCTGAAGACAGAGAAAGAAAAGCTGGAACAGCAGCTGAAGGCCATGAATGCTCCTCAACCAAGCTTTTTCCCAGCCCCACCTATGATGACAACTGCTTTTGCTTCTGCGCAAGGCCAAGCTCCTGGAAACAAGATGGTGCCAATCATCAGTTACCCAGGAGTTGCCATGTGGCAGTTCATGCCTCCTGCTTCAGTCGATACTTCTCAGGATCATGTCCTTCGCCCACCTGTTGCTTAATCAAAGTTAAAATCATCAACCGGTTTGCTTCTTGCTTCCGCTGAAAAGAAAAGTCTCCATTTGTTTTGCTCTCCTCTTTCTCGGCTTTCTTAGTCTTATCGTTGATTTCGCTATATCGTGTTATCGTCGTAACTTGTTATCTGTTGAACAATGATATGACATTGTAAACTCCCAATTGCTACGTGCAATGTTATCTATATTCACATGTAAATTTAAGTAGAGTTTGGCAGATCGTCTCTCACTTTATGTGTTCTTACATTAATACATAGAATGGGTTTTACTTCCTCGCCATAAGAGTTTGAAAGTACAAAAAAATTAGAAACAGGAGAGACTGCAGAGACAGCAAAACATGATCCGGTAGAGCAGTGAAAACTCCATGGCAGAAAAGTGTGCTCCTATGTTTTGATCTGATCTTGTGAATCTCTTCTCTGGGATGCCAATGTAAAAATTGAGATTTGGTTTGTGGTTATCATGATGCTCTAATGTGACAGCTCTTGATGAACCTGTCAGAGGAATCAAGATACTTAGCCCAGAGAGGACGTAGATGTGGAAAAGCTATATCAAGCCAAGGCTTAGCTCTTCCATTGTAATGTACAACAGCCGCACTTTCAGCATCAGCAAAGCTCGTGGTCTCTTGGTATCCCAGACCGAGCATATGCCAGAACGGATCTATGGTCTGTACATGACCGTGGAAAGCTATCAACCCAGGAGGCAAAGTTCCCAGCTGCCACAAACTCAGGTCTGATTTTAAGTTCTGCAACATATAACATGAAAAATAGTCTCGAGTTTAAGTTGATTACTGCTTGGTAGAGATTGTTGAATAGTTAGTGTTTCCATTTACCTCATCAAGCCAGTGATAGTAAGTGGAGCTTATGTTAGTCTTTCTCCAAGCCGCTAAGTCGAAAACATTCATCCCGTAAGCCCAAGCGCATTCCTCTGGATCAAAGTTTCTGGCAATTGTTGGGTTTGAGAAGTTGAGGTAACTCTTGAACTTCTTTGACATCACAAACTTGTCTTCTCCTCTACATGTCTCCACTGCTCCATTTACTTTCCCATTCATGTCAATGTCCCAAAGAGGTGATAGATCAGTTTGGATTACAATGTCATCGTCTAGAAACACAACCTTGTTTAGGCTTGGAAACAACTGCAAAAAAATAGAAGACGGTTTTAGGTTGCAGGCCCTAATGCTGTTGAATAGTCTTCACCAGTCACAGATCAAACTTACCTCTGGTAGATGAATACGGATGTGATTCATCAAGGAGTTGTATTTTGGGCTAAGCGCTTGTAACTTAGCAGCAACAACAACTGGATTTTCGTTGTTATTAGCCACAATAACCGATGATCCCCCTCTGAATTGAGACCTCACTCTCTGATCTTTCTCCATAGCTTCCAGAACCGGAACTTTCCCTTTCGATAACCAATCAAAATGATGCAAAGCCTTGACCTCAATTATTGCTGGAGACAGAGGATGCAATGAGAACCAAGCTTGCATTGGGAAGTAAGTTTTCCTATCCGTTATGATGTGAAGAACGACCTTATGAGGTCTTAAAGCGTTTTGAACCAAAGACTTGGCCACAACCGAAGCTGCAAGAATATTGTCTGAAGCCAAGACAAAGTGAAAGTAGTTGTTGTCGACTAAGGTT